>NC_056725.1:910722722-910987722 GCF_019279795.1 Protopterus annectens
ACTGCAAACTGGGTGCTATAATTGACTCTCCAGCCGACACAACTATCCTCCAAAAGGGCCTCATAGAAACAGATAACTGGTGCCAGAGCCATGGCCTCAAGCTACATGCCACAAAGTGTATAGTCATCCCATTTGGCAAAAACAAAGTGGCCACAAATTACCACATAGGTGGTAATCCATTAAGTACGGAAGAAGTAATTAGGGACGTGGGGACCGAAGTTGGTAGCAATCTCTCATTTGACAACCACGTGGCCAAAGTGGTTAGAAAAACATTTTATATAGCCCACCTAATCATGACGGGATTCTCATCTAGATCAGGGGAGGTCATCCTGCCTCTTTACTCATCCCTCATAATTGAGTACAATGCCCCTTTTGGGATGTACCTTACCAGACACCTGCAGCAACTGGAAAGACCACAAAAGTACCTCACCAAGAGGATCAAAGGGCTCAAACAAATGCCACATGCTGCCCGGTTAACAAAACTCCATACTCAGTGGCATACCGTCTGCTCAGAGGAGATCTGTGCCAGACGTATAATGCCATGTCCAACCTGGAATTAATGAACATGCTGCACCTCAGAAAATCCAAATCCCATCGAGCTACGTGCTCAAGAGACTTGAACCTCAGCACTGACATAAATAGGACATGCTGAAGGGACAGATTCATAACCCAGAGGCTCCCTTCACTCTGGAATAAAATCCAAGTCCAGGTTAGGCAGAGTCCCTCATTTACTCTCTTCAAGAGGAATCTTGATGAGTGGATGGGAGATCGTAGGTTTACCCCGGGTATCACTTCTGTGTCAATGTTAGACAGAGGCACAGTATACTAACCTCAGAAAAGGGCATAGCAACATTAATTTAAAATGGGTGGTGAAAGCCAAACACACTCTGGCTTGGCTTATAAATGCCCTAGGGCAGATAGCCTAGTATGAACCTATAAACCTATGAACCTATGAACCTATACACACACCCCCAGGTTGTTGCCACAGCGTGACGCATCACAGACTATCCACGTGCAACTAACAGTGGGTTAAACTGACTTCCAGTTCATAGCCTGCTACAGACCACCCTCCTAAACCCAGGTAACCCACTTGGCCTACTTAAGAATACATGAATATCTGCAGGTGTCTCCAAACAACAATATATTCGGCAGCTTCATTTACCCACACATAGACTGGGAGCATTACTGTAGCTCCAACACCCTAGGTGAAAGGTTCCTAGAATCCATACACTCAAATGCTATGGAACAACTTGTTACCACTCCCACAAGAGGGGAAAACATGCTGCACCTGATCATCACCAACATGTGGACTATATGCTCCGGACCAGAAGTGTATCCCTCACTGGTAAGATGACACCATAGACTAATCTCACTGTATATTCACATACCAACCGCAGCCCCTGCACAGAAAACCACAGTCAAAAAGTTGTGTAATGCAAATTCCATGTATTCACATGAGGCAGGCTTCACACATTCCCTCCAGGAGAGCTGTTTTGAGTATGTACCTTTAACTCTCAGTGGGTGTGGCTTCAACCTTTAAAAAATTAAGTTATCACCTTACAGCACTAACATATAGTTACTGACAGAGGTCATATATCAATGCAATTGTGTTTGCCAGCATGTATGCTTCAAGATAAAATATTCTGATACCTTGTTTGTAGCATCGTTTTGGAATTATTAATGCAAATTTGAACAAGCAATATTTGATGCCTAGAGGAGCAGTAGGAGGTAACTGTAGATGCACCTGGAGGCGTCACTCGGATGTAATGAGTTAAGGTCACAGGTACATATGTCTATGTGGCACACACATACCTCATGTGTGCATTGACATTACTGATATAATCTATGTCATACAATATTGAGAGCAACACCCAACACACACATGGACAAACTGTGTGACAAAAACACACATGGCATTTGTAGGATTCGAACCCCTACCTAATTATGTTATGACACTTGAAAGAGACGCATTAGCAGAGCGTGCTATTCACATTACGTGGAGGTTTTGCTTCTCCTGCTATACTTATAGGGTGCTGACATCATCAGTGTTTAGAAAGAGGAATGTGCATCATGTGGTGTGTTCTTCTAGTTGCCAAAAGAGACATTTCTTTCACAGAGAATTGCACACACACTACTCCCCTCTCCCCAATCACACACTGCGCATTTGCAGGATTCAAACCCCTATCTAACTATATTATGACACTTGAGAGAGATGCATTAGCGGAGTGCACAATTCAAATTACTGGATACCTTTTCTTCTCCTGTAGTATTTATAGGGTGCTGACATCATAATTTATAAAGAGGTATGTACATCTATTACTATCTGTCAGTAAGGGGGATAGCATATATATGCATTAACAGCCGCCTACTTCAGGGTCACATATGCACATCAGCACTGCCAGGTTATGTTTTATACCATGCTTCGTGACCACAGGACCTGTAACACACAACACAACCAGTTCAGACCACCACTCCCATATCCAGGAACCACACTTTGCTTCCCTGGGAACAGTGTAGGATATGAAGGTGTTCACATACACCATTACAGTGGTTAACTTCAGATACAGGTATATTGAGTGGGGGAACTACTCAAGCCTCAACAACATCACCCTACAGCCACTACAATTTGTGAATCCATGTGCTATGGCAGGACCAATCACCACAGCCACAAGGGGGAATACATATTGGACCTGACCATTTGCAACATGGGGACTCTATGTTCCACACCAGAGGTAGACCACCATTGTTAATATCTGACCATAACCAACTTTCCCTGGACATCCATATCCCATCCCCACCCCAGACAAGGAAGTAACTGCAAACAAAGTATTATCAAAAGCAGACTTTGCACTTGTGAAGACTGGGGTGGAAGACTTCAAAGGACCCATGCTGGGGGATTATACAGGACACTCTGCATAATCCTTGACAACTGCATTCTATGAGCATCTGGAAGGTTTGCATTGATCATGCTATCCCAAATAAACCCAAGACTCCTCCACAACAGGAGACCTGTCTGGTGTACACCAGCCATATATAAGCTGTGCAACAAAAGGAGGGAGCTAATACATTACAGAGCAATATCCCACAGAGGGAGGATGTCTCTGAACAGTATTGGCATGACACTTCAATCCCTCAAAATCATCACTTCAAAGTGTTCACAGTGAAATTGTTCAGACACTGCAGATAAGGCTCCCCTCAGTCTGTAATTGACATCCAATTACTGTTATAAGTCCTCACCAACCCTCTTCCAGCAAACACCAGCCACATGGATGTGACATTGCAAATTCAACCCCTGGGATCTCCACTGTGTCCCTGCTTGATGGAGGCACAGCACACTAGCCTTAAACGGTGCCTTCTGTGACCTACTTTACAGAGGCACAGTAGTCTACTGTACTGGGGAGGCAGACGCCAAACACACTCTGGCTATGCTTGTATTCTCCAGGGCAAACAGCCTAGTATTGACCTCTACACCCATATGTTTAATTTTCAGATGCACAATATTTGTTGCTGATAAACTGTTTGCAGGTCTTTATTGCCATAGCTTTCCCTGTTTCTATGAACAACTTGTGTATCTATGGAAGATGTTTGAATATGAGAGGGATCCACTATTTAACTTATGTCTCTATTGTCATTTAACTGCGTGCACTGGACAGATTGCTGTATTGTGGGAGGTTCCTGGATTAACACATACAAATGCCAGATATGTGTGGCCAACTGCTAAACTGAAACATGGCCTAAGTGTGTGAGCATGCCCAGTTCAGGCTTTCCATGGCTTGTTGCCTGACATATGTCTCATTTATCAAAGTGTGCGAGCATGCCCAGTGTGAGCTTTCCATATGTTGAAATCTGCAGTCCACCACATTTGTGGTTGTGTGTGAACTTTAACAATATTTCACATTTATAGTTGTGTGTTGGGAGTCATGTTGTGTACTTACTGCCCAACTGCTTTGTGTCTGAACCCAACAGAGATTATACTGTGCCTGCAGGGTTTCCATGGGATAGTTTGCATACAGTTGTCAACATCCTTTCATACTGACCAAACACTGTAATATCGTATAGTGTACTGGTTCAGTACTTTCACTGTGGTGGACAGTATCCTGGGTTTCAGTCCTATCACTGCTTTAAATATTCATAGTGAGCACACCAGACTGGTTAAGTGCCAGTTGTGCACATATGACCATGTTGCATTTTGTTCAGATATGGACTACTTAAACCAGGATTGTCCAACATTGGTAGTGTATTCCGCAACTTGGGTGGACATTGACAAACACTAGCTATGTGCCCTAGACCATTTCTAATGCTAGTCAGAGAGTGTGTTTGTCCTTCAACACACATTGTAACTGGAGTTTGCCATGATATATTTCAAGGTTAGTATACTGTGCCTCTGTCTACCCATGACATAACAGTGATACCCAGGGTAAACCTACCATCTCCCATCCACTCATCAAGATTCCTCTTGAGGAGAGTCAATGAGGGACTCTCTGGCTAACCTGTACTGGGAGTTTACTCAAGAGTAGAGGGAGCTTCTGGGTTATGGATCAATCAATACAGCATGTCCTATTTATGTCAGTGCTGGGGTTCAGGTGTCTCATGTGCATAGCTCACTGGCATTCAGATTTTACAAGGTGCAGCATGTTCATTGATTCCAGCTTGGACATGGCTTTATACATCAGGTGCAGATTGCCTCTGGGCAGGCAGTATGGCACTGTGTGGAGCTGCAGTTTGTTTAATCAGGCAACACATGGCATCTGTTAGAGCTCTTTGATCCTCCTGGTGAGGTACTTTTGGGGTCTTTCCAGTTGCTGGAGGTGTCTGCTGAGGTACATCCCACAGGGGCCATTGTACTCAATTGTGAGGCTGATTAAGGATGACTGAAGAGGCACGATCACCTCCCCTGATCTAGATGTGTCTACCTTCATGATTAGGTGGGTATATGGTATGTTTCTGTAACCACTACAGCCACATGGTTGTCAAATGCAAGATATCTCTCAACTTGTGTCCCCAGGTCTCTTATTACTTCTAAAGTACTTAATGGGTTAACACCTATGTGGTAATTGGTGGGCACTTACTGTTTATCCACAGGGGATGACTATACACTTTTCTGCATTTAGCTTGATGACATGGCTCTGGCACCAGTTGTCTGTTTCTATGTGGCCATTTTGTAGGATGCTTGTGTCAGCTGGAGGGTCAGATATGGTGCCCAGTTTGTAGTCATCTGCAAACTTGTACAGACACAGTCCTTCCATGTTGGCCTGTACCTATGGGAAATATATACCAAACAAGTGAGGTCCCAGGACCGAGCCTTGTGGGATGCCAGTTGTAGCTGGTTTGTAGTCTGACATGGCTGCAGCATTTCTGACCATGTCAGTTCTGTCCTTGAGCTGGTTTGCAACCCATCTACTGACATAGGGGTTTATATTTAAGCTGGTGAGCTTATCTATAATGAACACGTGGGGTATTGTATGGAAGGCTTTTGCAAGGTCCAGATAGGCTGTGTGGACCACATTCCCCTCATCAATGGCCTTGATGACTGTTTCAAATGAGTCAAACATGTTTAAGGGGCAAGATCTGCCCTTAAGAAAGCCACACTGTGTAGGGTCCAGTGTCTGTAGGTCCCCAATATCTTTATTTCTGAGGTCCATGATGATCCTTTCCATAGCTTTGCAGACCAAGCTTGTCAGGATTCTGGGGTGATAGTTTGCAGTATCCATTCAAGCACCACTTTTGTGGAGAGGGACCACTGTTGCTGTATGCTGCTCTTTGGGTAAATATCCTGTGGTAAGGCTGAAATTGAGCAGTAGTGTTATTTGGCGTTCCATTCTTCTTGGAGTTCATGTTGGACGCAGCCCAGGACACCATCTCGTACCATTGATGCTGTGTGTTTTGCTTTGAAGATGCTGGTTGTTACCTCAGCATCTGCAATGTCAGGGGGACAGCACTCTGCTGGGATAGATATTTGGCATTTTGGTTGGGGGGGGGGGGGTTGCACTGAACCTGTCAGGTTGGATGTTGGCAATGTGTGTGGGTTTGATGTATTGTTTGTAATATTTGAGTAATTCAGAGCATATCTGTGAATTCCCACCAAGGTTCCTACCATCAGTTAAGAAAGCCTTGTGATTATCCTTAGTGTCCTGTACAATTTGTATCTTCATAGGTTCATAGGTTCATACTAGGCTATCTGCCCTAGGGCATTTCTAAGCCAAGCCAGAGCATGTGTGGCTTTCGCCACACCCTTGCTATGTGAATGTTATGCCCATTTAGGGTTTACTTTACTGTGCCTCTGTCTAGATGTGACACAGTGATGACCTCCAGTGTAAATCTATGATCTGCCATCCACTCGTCAGGATTCCTCTTGAAGAGAGTCAGTGAGGGGCTCTGCCTAACATGGACTGGGATTCTGTTCCACAGTGTAGGGAGCCTCTGGGTTATGAATCTGTCCCTCCAGCACATCCTATTTATTTATGTGTTGAGGTTGAAATCTCTCACTCTCGCAGCTCTGATGGATTTGGATTTTCTGAGGTGGAGCATGTCCATTAATTCTGGATTGGACATGGCCTTGTACATCGGGCATACATCGCCTCTGAGTAGGCAGTATGTGACTGCATACGGCTGGGGTTTCTTCAGCCGGGCAGCATATGACAAATGTTTGAGACCCTTTATCCTCTTGGTGAGGTACTTTTGGGGTCTTTCTAACTGCTGCAGGTGTCTGGTAAGGTACATCCCAAATGGGGCATTGTACTCAATTATGGGCCTGATAAGAGAAGAGTATAGGGGCACAATGACCTCTCTTGATGTAGATGTGAATCCTTTCATGATAAGGTGGCCAATATAGAAGGTCTTCCTAGCCACCTTGGCAATGTGAGTGTCACATGAGAGGTTACTGTCCACTTGTGTCCCTAGGTCCCTGATTACTTCTTCCATACGTAATGGATTACCACCTATGTGGTAATTTGTGAGTACCTTGTTTGGTATTTGGAGAGACATTCATACTCTCCAGTGTCTTCAGGAAGGCTGAGTGGGGTTCCTTGGTTTGAGAGGGTGGTCTGTAGCATGCTACAAACTGTACAGCAGTTTTGCATATGGTTAGTTGCACATGGATGGTCTCCGATGCTTCGTGCATTGTCAGTAACCTGGAGGTGTGGGTATCTTTGATGAATATGGATACTCCCCCTCCTTTTGTGGTTTGGTCCAGGTTTTGGGGCCGAAAAGCATGATATGAGGTATAACCTGGTAGTGCTGGGGTGCTCTCAGGAGCCTTGATGCAGGTTTCCATCACTGCGCAGACATTGATGTTCTCCATACTGGGGAGGGTCTCGAGAGTGTGCATCTTGAGGTTTAGACTTCTGGCATTGAGCAGCATTACCCTTATGTTTTTTCCACTTATGTTTTCTAGGGAGGTGGGTTTGTCTTTTCAGCCTTGCCTACAAAAGGCACTATGGAGGTGGCATGAGCCTTAGCCAATATACAGAAGCCCAGGGGTGACAGGTGCAAGCCATCCCTGGCAAAGCAGTGTGGCTTGTCAAGCATGTCATCCCAAGCAGACAGACATTGGATCCCCTTGGAATGACACCAGTAATTGAGCCAATTGTTAAAGTTGATCATTCTGTGTTTGTACTGTGGAATCATTCTTGGTGAGGGTAGGTTGCTGCTCAGGGTCAGGGTCATACCGGTCCTGGCTACATAATCGGAGAGCTCCTCTATGTCTCTTTTCATGTAGTCTAGGGAGGTACGTCTCAGGTCATTCACACCAGCATGGACAATGACTGAGTCATATTTGTACTTGCTTTGGAGTGACCTGCATGCTTTTGTTATGTGGCAGATTGTAGCGGCCTACAGGCGGCTTACTGTAACCTTTTCCTTGTTCAGTCTGGTGAGCGGGACATCAGTGTGTCTGACTATGGAGTCACCTATTACAAGTGTATCAGGCATGTTGTTTGTCCTTAAGGCTGTGACTGTTTGGCACACTGACTTTGTGAACTATGTGTTGCATGTGCTATGTTTTGAGGTAGTGGTTGCTTGGGTGTCTGCTTTGGAGGCCTCTGTTGATTTGGTGGATCTTTAATTAGAGCCTCCAGGAATGTTTTTGTGTGTTTATGTCTTTGGTTTTGCAGTTGTGATAGGTCTATGTGAGACTGGGTTTGTGGTGTGAATGGTTATCTTCCCCTCCTGACTAGTTTTGCCAGTACTGAGTTGAGAGAGCTCGGCCTCCAGTTTGGATAAATGGTTGCATCTCTCACATATATTTGTATTTTTTGGAGGGAGGAGAGGGTTGTCTGTGTACATGGGGCAGGTATAACATTGCCTCAAGATTCACAGATTCAACATGTTGTAGCTGGCCTTAGTGGATTTTATGTGTGGCCATATTTTTTTGCCATAATTCTGATCAGAGATTACTTCCCTTTTTGGGATTTGCTCTATCATGTAGTAGTTTCCTCCTTCTCTTGCATGGTTTGGTAATGGCTGGGGTCCACCAGGCCAGATGCCTGAGTGTATGGAATTGGGTCTTGGTTTTATTTGGGATTGCATAATCCATGCATTCCTGAAAGTGTTCATAGAATGCATTTATAAAGGGTTCTGAGGTGTGGCCCATATTTCTCACAGGCACAGGGCCTTTAATGGATTCCACATCAGTTTGTAGGAGTGCAACATTTGCTTTACAGATGTTTTTCACTGTGGTTTTCTGCCCAGGGACTGGGGTCAGCATGTGAATATCCAGTGTGATTACTCTATGGTCTGATCTTACCAGTGAGGGATACACGTCTCATCTGGCCATAGAGTACCCATGTTGCTGATTATCACATCCAGTATGCTTACCCCTCTTGTGGGAGTGGTAAGTTGTTCCTGAGCATTTTGGTTTGTGAATTCTAGGAACCTTTGGCATAGGGTGTTGGAGCTAGAAAAATGCTCCCAGCCTATGTTTGAGTATTTTCAGTCACCCGATATAATGTTGTTTGGAGAGCTTGATATTTTCATGTGTTCTAACGTAGGCCAAGTGCAGTTCCTGGCATTAGGAGGGTAGTCTGTAGCAGGCTACAAACTGGGAGGCAGTTTTAGCCACTGTTACTTGCCCGTGGATAGTCCATGCTGCTTCTTGTTGTGGTATCAACATGGGGGCGTGGTTATCCTTGACAATTATTGCTAGTCACCCTCCTTTTGTGGTTTGTTCCATGTTTTGGGGCTCTAAAGCACGGTATGAGGTGTAACCTGGTAGTGTTAGGGTGCTCTTGTGAGCCTTGATGCAGGTTTCTGTTACAGAACAGATATCAACATTCTCCATGCTGAGGAGAGTTTAGACTGCATGCATCTTGCAGTTTAGACTTCTGGCATTGGGTAGCATTACGTCTAGGTTCTTATCCCTTGTGATACCTATGGAGGTTGGTTTGTGTTTTGAGCCTTACCTATTCAAGGCATGGTGGGGGTGACAACAGCCTTTGCCAGTATCCAAAAGGCCAGGAGTGATAGGTGCACACCATCCCTAGCAGGTGGAGCATTGTGTCTTGCTCAGCATGTCAGCCCAGGCTGGCAAGCATTGGATCCCCTTTGACTAACAGCAATACTTAAGCCAGTTATTGTAATTGGTCATCTCGTCTTCATATTGTGGCATCATGCTTGGTGAGGGTAGGAAGTTAGTCAGGGTCATCAAGTTTGCATATACTACACGGTGTTACATTGCTTAACACATGGCAATCATGACTCAGGTGGGGCTGCAGGGCTGTCTATGTTGGATGCACATACTACACTCTCTGTACGTCTGAAAGCAGGTTGTGTCAACTTAGGCATCCCTTTTACTATACGTGTGAGTCAGAGAGAGGTATTGTTTCCAGGGTTCCTACTGAGCCAGTGTATGTGCTATGCATTGCCGCTTTGCCAAGGCCAAGGCATGCTGGGCACACCTCCTTCTGCCTACTGGGGCAGGTTCAGGTTGTTCCTCCTCTGAGTCACGCTCTGCCTGTGATTGGCTTGGCAATTGTGGGGGGCTGTTTGGCCCAGCCCTATGCTGGTCCTGCTGCAACTGTTTTCACAGAATCATATTATGTAGCATAGCACATACCATGACAATTTGGGTACATGTAGTTGGTGAGTACTGCAAGGCTCCACCAGATGTGTCCAGGCACCGGAACCATGACTTGAGCAGCCCAAACACATGCTCGATTACATTTCGTGTTTGTGCGTGTGCCTCATTATGGCGTTATTGTTCAGGTGTGTGTGCATTTCTGATGGGTGCCATCAGCCATGGCTCCAGGGCATAGCCAGCATCCCCCACTAAGTGACCATGTGGGATGTCCCCATTGGCAAATGTCTGGTACAGCTGCGTCAAATGCCAGTTATGGGAACCATGGTAGCTTCCAGGGCAGCCAGCACACACATTCATTATTATGCCCTGGGCATCACACACGACCTGGCAGTTGATGGAGGGGAAGCCCTTGTGATTAATGTAGGCCCTACCCCACTCACCAGCTGGTGCTTTGATGTGTATATGCGTGCAGTCTATTGCACCCACTACCTCAGTGTATTCCGCTATTTGCTGGAAGAGACGCATATTGCTGGCCAATACCTCACGGGAATTGGGGAAATATACATGATCACCGACATGTGCTGACATGGCATCCAGGAACTGGTGCAGTACCCTGGATGCTGATGCCTGTGATATCCCCATCATATCACCAGTTGGTCTCTGGAAGGTACCTGTTGCTAGTATTCTTAGGCCAACACATACCTTGGTTTCCACTGGGATGGGTTCCCCTCTGTTGGTTCTGTGTGTGAGGTATGGCCTGCACAGCTCAACAATTTGCTGTAGGAGGTCTCTGTCCACTCTATAGCGCTCTACTATCTCCAGCTCATGTAACCCCTGGTAGGTGACCCTAGGCCTGTACACTCTTCTCCGTCTCCTCACTGTGGGTTGTCCGGCAGCATTTGCATAGTCACCACCCTCAGCAAGTTGCATATTTCTCCTTATAACAGCTATGGCAGCCCCTAGCATTTTTGGTCTGAGTTAAGCTTTTTCAGTTTTCACTTCTAATAGCTTACTCCTCTGTTGCAGTGTCTCTTGTGAGAAACATTCTGCACTGTTGTTTGCAGAGTTTTAAGTGCTGGGCTGGGCTACTGTTCTGCCTGTGTAATTGCCTGCTTCTGATTGTTTTCACCTGCTAGCGCTGCCAGTAATCCTTGCTAGCTTCCTACTATTTCTCATGCTTCCTTTTTCCCTTCTATTTCCTCAGGGGGCAGCGACGCGCATACCAGCGAAAACACGCTCACAGCGGCTAACACACTCGCACACATGCTTAGACGGACTAGAATCTGCTTATTTGGGTTAAAACGCGCACACACCAGCACAAACAAGTTTACAGGTGTTTAAACAGGCTCCTACATGCTTACTCTGCCTTAAACGCACACACTCATGCTTACACACGCGCACTCTCTCTTACTCATGCCTACCATCACAAGACACGCCACAAGATGCACTCTGCAAGAAACTTTGGTGTTATCCATAGTGTACACCTTCCATTTCTTGGCTTTCCCATGCCTACTTGTTGACACTCCTCTTTCCATGATGTGTGACTGACATCTTTCACATGCCACTGTGCTCCAATGAGCTGCATTTCTTTCATACATTCCCCCCTGTGATGTCACCTATCTCCTACTCTGTTACTCCCCCTTATCCTACTCCTACACTGCACGGAATGTGCTCATTTCCTATGTGACAGTGCGATTCACTATCCTACCACTCATTTACATGGGATTGCCTACTAATGCTTAGTTACATGTCTAACACTCAGCTTCCCCCTTAGCAACCCCTACTCGGTGGCCATGTTGTTTTCAGCCTGCTATTCCCTTACATTGTAAATTCATGCTTTGCATAAATCCCATGTTTGTGGGTTTAATATTTTTATTTTTCTGTTTTTTTATAGCGCAGCCCATTTGCGCGGTACTGCGGTACATTTAAACATCGGCAACCGCCGAAAAAAAAATGTTAATTTTATTTTTGCATTGGGGTACGTTGCCATTGGCCACATATTTGGCCATTGGCATGCTGCCTGGGACATTTGCAACCTTTATTTGGAGCTGACAAGGCTCCATTGTGTTATTTGCAGAATGGTACTCAGTTATCAACTGAGTACATTTCTGCAGATATCACGGCTCTTACACAGGCAAGTTTCTGCTTCCTGGATTGTGAAATTACCTCATTTGCATGCCTTTCGGCTGCAAGTAAGGTAATTAGCATATCCACGCCCTGTCCGTGTAAGAGCCATTTTAGGTGTTCTCTTACATGCACATACAGGCTGTACCTGGGTCGCGATGGCTGCATGGAGTCTTACACTACTCTTAGACCCCATGCAAGCCATCGTGAATCCTACCGCATATTGGGTGGTCTTATAGGGATGTGCATCTTTCTAAGTCCCTAAATCAGCTTTTGAGTATGCTAAAAAAATAGGCTAGACCATCCCACACTTCATCACACAGACCATGTAACACACCATCAGCTCTGCTATGACTGTATTGATACCTGTCTGCCCCTGTATA
Organism: Protopterus annectens; assembly: GCF_019279795.1. NCBI lineage: Eukaryota > Metazoa > Chordata > Ceratodontiformes > Protopteridae > Protopterus > Protopterus annectens. The sequence continues at coordinate 910,735,245 of NC_056725.1, forward strand.
GTGGCCCTGTACATAAGAAGAGTGATGTTCATGGAGGCGCTCAGCTCAGAGTTGGGCAGTAGCCATGGTATTGGTGGCCACCAGTATGCCTGAGCCTACTACCGTCCTACAGCAAGTAGAGATGGCAGTAATAGAGGATATATTTGCCACTGAACAAGAGGGCACACACTATGCTGATGTTCCAAACAACTCCTGTCCTTCTATGGCATAGTGGGACTGAGATGTGGATTGTACAGGACCTGTGTTCATAGAACAGGGGTGAGATATGGCCATCACATTACCCATGACTATCACCACCATCAGCACCACCTTGACTCTTGACTGTGCTAGAAAGCAGTTTCTATCACCATTAGGGTCAAATGGGTCTGCAGTGTCAGGCATGATGATATTCTCATTGAAGGACCATGACAGTGAAGCTCCTGCAAAAACATATACATATGTCTGAATATTTGAATGTACTCTTTTCAAACACCCACAGCCCAGTTAACATAGTGGCATGCAAAAGTTGAAGCTAACATACCTTGCGCAGACTGATACCAATGCTGTAGTCCTGATATGTCTATATACAATCCACATGAGTGCATGGATCATGCTATCCCAAACAGAACCAAGACTCTATCCTCCAAAAAAAAGAAGCCAATCTTGTGATCCCCTGCCATAAACAAACTGTACAACAGAAGGAAGAAACTGTTGCAAAAGAGTGTAAAATCCCATGAGTGGAGGAGCTCCCTGGTCAGCCTCAGTAAGAAGCTGCAATCCCTGATAAAATCCTCCAAAGCTAGTTATAAAAACAAAATTGACACTAATTCTAAAGACAACCACAAAGCATTCTATAGCTATGTCAAGAATCGCAATGGCAACACTCAGATCTGCTCTGAGTTACAGCACAATGGCACTAAATATACAGACCCAACTGATATTGCCAACATCCTGGCAGATAGGTTCAGTGCTAACTTTACCCCCCCTCTCACCCCTAAAGAGCCCATCTCTATACCGGAAGAATGCAAAGTTCCTGTAATCACGGCTGCATAGGTAAAAACCACACTCTTCAAAGCCAAGAACACAGCATCCATGGAACCAGAGAACAGGCTGCATTCTAGATGAACTACAGAACAAACTGGCACCCCACCTAAGTACTATGTTCAGTCATAGCTTCACCTCAGGCTTTGTGCCTGCTGAATGGCGTACAGCAATGGTTTTCCCACTCCACAAGGGGGAGTGTCCCTGGGAACTACCGCCCCATTAGCCTGATGAGCCTGGTCTGCAAGGCCATGGAACGTATCATCATGGAACTTATAAACAAAGACATTGGTAATCTCCAAACTCTGGACCCCACCCAGTTTGGGTTTGTAAAAGGCAGATCATGTATCCTAAACCTGATAGACTTCTTTGAAGCAGTCATCAAAACTGTAGACAAGGGTAATGTGGTTTATACAGCCTATCTAGATCTTGCCAAGGCTTTCAACACCATCTCCCACACTGGAATTATAGATAGACTCAATAAACTAGGTAAAAGTCCCTATGTCACAAGATGGGTTGCCAGCTGGCTCACTGACAGAACCGACACTGTGAAAGTAGCAGACTCCAAATCTGACTTCAGACCAGCGACAAGTGGAGTACCACAAGGTTCAGTCCTGGGTCCTCTCCTGTTTGGTATCTACTTCTCTGAAGTACATGCTAACATAGAAGGTCTTTGGCTAATGAAGTTCGCAGATGACTGCAAACTAGGAGCCATAATCAAAACTCCTAACGATGTGGACATCCTACAAAAGGGCCTCACTGAGACAGATGCCTGGTGTCAAAGCCATGGCCCTAAGCTCAATGCCAAAAGGTGCATTGTCATCCCCTTTGGTAAAAACTCTGAACCCATGAACTACAACATAGATGGTAGTATACTTAACACCAAAATTGTGATAAGAGACCTTGGGATACAGGTGGGCAGTAGTCTCTCCTTTGATAATCACATCGCCACAGTAGTCAGGAAATACTTCTATGTGGCACACCTCATCACAAAAGGTTTCTTATCCAGAAAAAAAGAGGTCATTGTTCCCCTCAGCTCATCACTCATTAGACCCATTTTAGAGTACAATGCCCCTTTTGGTATGTACCTCACAAGACATCTACAACAACTAGAAAGGACACAGAAATACCTCACAAAGAGGATTACCGGCCTCAAACAGATGCCCTATGCAGACCGTCTCAAAAAACTCCAGTTTTACTCCGTTGCATATCGCCTACTCAGAGGTGATCTCTGCCTAACATACAAAGCTATGTCAAACCCAGAGCTGTTGGACATGCTCCACATAAAGAAATCCCAATCCCTCCAAGCTACATGCTCTAGGGACCTAAACCTTGTCACCACAATAAACAGAACATGCCGGAGGGATAGAGTCCTGTCCCAGAGACTTCCCATACTCTGGAATAAACTACCTATCTATATCAAACAAAGTTCTACATTAGCACTCTTCAAGAAAAATCTTGATGATTGGATGGGAAACAGGAAATTCACCCCGGGGATCACATCTGTGGCTCTGCTCGACAGTGGCACAGGAAAATAATTTTCGTGGGTGGCAAAAGCCAGGATACCTTTTTGGCTGGGCTTCTGTAGGCCCCAGGGCCGATAGCCTAGTACCTACCTATGAACCTATGAACAACAAAATAAACTTGCTCATTAATTGTATGGGTCTGAGTCAGGCAGGTTGTATGGCATGTTGTACATGCTAGGTAACACCCATCTAGGACAATAATGAGGTACTGCTCTAATTTTAAGTCCTCCACTAAGAGTAAACAAGTTTTCTTGCTCCCAGACAGAGATACTAAGAACTCCTCCATGCTAGTTAAGGGTGTCTCCATTGTTGGACCTTCACTTCTCTGCTGGGCAGGTTGCTTGGTGCATGCATTAACAATCATGTTGGTGACCCTCCATCATACCTGCTCATCAGTCTGATTGTGCCCACTGACTGTGTTTACTTGCTCAAGAAAGTATTGCTAGACATGTTCCTGAAAGGCCTGGTCTGTTTTATCATTCTGGAGCATTCATTGACTATGTTCATGGATGGCCTTCAGTAGAGTTTGCTAAGCTGGGAGAACATCTGCTTTCACTTTCTACATTTATTATTCATGTCTTTGTGCAAATTCAGTGATATATGTGTAAGTTGTTAGCATTTAATAAAGCATGAAAATCAGGCACCACCAGGAGGTTAACACATTCTCAATGTCCACAATAAGTCGAAATGAACAGCTCTTTATTCACTGAGTGCACATTAACGCAACATTCTCCACATAAGGACTTCATCAGATGTAAAGAAATGTGTAACAAGCTGTTAATTTCCTTTTTATACCCCCTTGCTCCATTAAATTGAATAATTATTTAATAACATTATAGTTTAATAGCACAATTAATTCAAACCCAAATGAAAATAAAACCAAGTCAGACCTAACCCCTAAAACAACATAGGCTAAAACATTTTTAAAATTCATGTTCAAATACTAATAAACTAATATGTATATATATATATATATATATATATATATATATATATATATATATATATATATATATATATATAAATATGTATCTATAATATATAACACTTAGATAAATAGATTAAAATTGTATAAATAAAAAAACTTTAAACTTAGTATTTGTGTGGTATACTTAAACAAATAAAATCTAAAAATAATACTACAGTACTGCCACCCAATGGTGAGAAACCTCACCTCTAATTTACAATTTGGCAGCTCTCATCTTAAGAATAGGTGCAATGGATAAATGTTCATTTAGCCCTGGGGACTTATTGGCCTCTAATATCAGTTGCCAATATAACTCCCTAACCTCAACCCTAGTTTTCCCAGGGGCCTCCGCTCAGATCCTGTTCGACCTTCTCTAGGACAAAAAAACCCTGGCCTGGGTGCACAATAGAGAATGTTTGTAAAATGCATTATTATGATCCTGCATTCTAATAGCATTAAGGTGCTCATAGATCCTTCTTTTCAATCTGTGGGTAGTTTTTCCCACATAAAATGCTGCACATTGTTTACAAATAGCCAAATAAATCACTCCTTCACTGCAGCAATTGGAAAAAATATTAGCCTTGACAATTTGGTCTCTATCAGGGATACACACAGACTTTTGATTTAGTATGTATGGACACTGTGCACATGCTCCACATTTATAAGTTCCTAATCTTTTTCTGTGGGCCGACTTCTTATTCCTTTCCAAGAGCTCCTTCAAGTTTCTACTTTTTTGTATGTAAACCTTAATGGAGTTCTAAACAACACCTCCAATTTGGAATAGCAACCAAATTTGTACCAATGTTTAGAAATAATATTGATGATATTAGGGGTGTCCTGATTGTAATGATGAATTAGAATTAGAAGTCAGAGAAACTAAATTGCAACTGAAACTAACTGCTTGTTGCAAGCCAGGTTTAAATGATTATTGTTCAATAGCTCCCTTTTTTAAGCAAAGGGCAGTAGAGGTTTAATTTTAAGTGTACCTTGAAAACAACAGATCAACTATGTTTTGAATTTTTAAGTTTATGTTTTAAGTTTATTTTATATTATTATGTTCATTATTAGTACTATAACTAATACTTTTATCTTGAATGTACTTAATATTGTGGTTTACAGCGTGTTATTGTGTATATTACATATTCAGGGTAAGTATGCCAGTAAGTTTTGTCAGGGTAATTTCATTAATGCAAGCAAAATCATGAATAGTTGTTTAAGTAATTAGAGTATATAAAGGAAGTCGCATCATAATTGAGTGACTCTGATGAAGCCAATTCATGTTTCTTGGTGAAACTGCTTAGTTGGTTTTACTTTGACAGTGTTTAATGGTAAATAAACTAGCGTTTCACGCAAATACTGACTTGGTGGCTGACTTTTTTTATTTTTATTACTGTTTACAAGTTTTTGAGCCATTTGGCTTGTTTTTTGTTATATTTCCTTTTAGAAATGCTGTCACAGCTGTTGCCATGAATAACCATCTCACTGTAAATGAGCTCATATATTGAGAATTATCACATAGTTTGTCATCAAAGCATTCTACATCTTGTCATTACCAATATATAACCTCCTCAAGTACAGTGTCTATAGTATCCCCATCATTGGATGAATATGACCATAAACTAGTGAACTTATCCTCTGAAGTCTGTAAAATTATGATTGTGATACCCTTCATAAAGGGGCCCCCACCACAGACCCTAGTATCTACAAACTTATCAGTTTAATTTGTCTAACCTTCAAGGCCATGAAGAACATTATAACTGACTTTATCAACAGTGATATCAAAAATACCATTCACCTTGACAGCCAGCAGTTTGCTTTGGTCAATGGGAAATCATGCCTACTCAGCTTAGTAAACTTCTGTGAGAATGTCACAATGAGTGTAGATAGTGGTCATTCAGTCCAAATAACCTATCTGTATCTGGCAAAGGAATTTTACACCATCCTCTATTCTAGTATTGTAAGTAAACTATGAGACCTAAATGTAGACCTAGAGTTTATAAGGTGGAGAGATAACTGACTAAATAATAAAACCCACATAGAAATGCAGGTGCCACAGGAAATTTACTAGAAATATACTTTAGGGATCTGTGGTAGGATACCTCCTATCTGGAATATACTTACCAAAAGATTGCATTCATCTTCTCCCCTAAGAAAGAAAAACTACCTCATCAGCTAATCAGTTTGCCAAATGAGTCTAGATCTCTGACCCTTTCTGGTGAAGGGAATATAGCTAATAAACATTAACCACTTCCATGGACAGCCATACTAGCATGTGGCTTCCCTGGCAAGACCCATCTATGTGATATGGTTACCGTTGGGGGAAAAACCAAAGCAGGAATTTATTGAATGAGAAAGGCTTACCATGGTGTGGAAACTTTTAGGGTTAAGGCTTCTCCACCACAGTAAACTTTCCTAAACCCCAGAGAAAACCATAAATACATTGTGCTTTCTGAAATAAAACCATTAAATATTTGTCCCCTGAGACTGCCTTTTTAATATATGAAATGTTTATATGGAAAAAATGGAAGATAGTGTCAGAATCGTGAATCTGTACTCAAACTTATTATGTAGATATTTCATCATTTCTGTTCTTAAAATTACAACATAAGCACAGTTTATTATTAAAAATATAAATTTAGTGTCCAAAAATATTTACTTGAAGATTTCACAATATTTCAGAAATATAAATCAGCCTTGATCGGGCATTATAATGTGCAAATCTGTCCTATTTCATTATGCACAGTTTCTGTTAGGGAAAAATAAATAATAGTATATTAGGGTAGAAAATGCAGTATATCTGTAAGTAGTTGTCATCACAACACAACTCATAATAATGTACTATTCTCAAAAAAAAAATGACAAAACAAAACCAACACGCAATGGCATTGGTAGTGCAGCTGTGGCAACTTCAGCACTAGGACATCTTTATACCCTATGGGCAAAATGGCAGTATAACATGTATTTTGCTCCCAGTAGTTCAAATTTAGTTTCTTGAAAGTTTTACTAAGAATGCAGAATTTTATAGGCATTTGATAAGGGCAGCCTGACAGCCATATTGTACTCAGTTTCTAAAAGGATTGTGTACATGCCATATTTTAAGGGCAGGGAATACAGTTCATACATAGACAAATATATAAAATATATTACCATTAAATCAAAAATAAAAATATAACATATATGCCTCCATTTTTTGCCAGTGGAAATATTCAAACAAAACCTCCTTACGTATCAATGTGCTATCGACAACTTCATCACTGAGATATACTTAAATCCTTAATGTATAATGAGATTATTAGCTGAACATTGGGCCTATATTTACATGTATCATTTCTTAAGTATTTTACATAGAACAGTAAAATGTTCCAGATTCAGGAATGCTTGCACTCATTGCTACTACTGCATGTGTTTGACACACAGTCAGTGGGGAGCTATGTGGTATTCATTAAGCAAAGCTCTGTACTTTACACTCACTCTCAAAACAAGGGTAAGTGGCACAATATGCTAAGGAAAGCTTAAGCAGCCGAATTACATGCTAATTAAGCAATCCAACATGGCAGTGCTATACAAGAATGTATAAAGTGATCATGTACACTCAGTGCTCCTTTTTGCCCTGAAAGTCAAACCTCTTTTTATAAAAGCCACAAAGGCACTTAGGAAAAAATGGTAAAGTTTGCTGCTACGGGTCTATTTTATATATTCAAACGCTTAAATATTCGAATCACTACAGATCGAACTTTAGTGATCGAACATTTAAATGCTCGAATATATTAAAAATTAATATTTAAAAGTAAAAAAGTAAAACTGAAGGGTTTAAGCAGGGGGGCAAGCCTCCCCTGCATCCCCCATACACCCCCTACTTAAATATACCAACTCCGAGATTGCACTTCAGTGTGCTACAGTGCGGAAATGGAAAATTTCCCATTTCCTATACTGTAGCATGATCTTGGAGTTGGTATATTTAAGTAGTGGGGGATGTGGTGGGTGCAGGGGGGATTGCCACTCTGCTTACACCCTTTTGTTTTACATTTTTTTTTGTTTAGTTTTTTTTTTACATTTTTTAATATATTCAAACATTTAAATGTTTGATCCCTAAAGTTCGATCTTTAGTGATTCGAACATTTAAGCGTTTGAATATATAAAATAGACCCACTGCTACCATCATTAATCTGTATGTACAGCAGGCTTTAATTCAAAGTGGTACTGCCAGGCCTAGGCTGTGAAGAAGAAGTGTGCTCATACCCTGTTTGACATATCATGGACTGCATGATAAAGAAATTGTAGATCAATACAGGATGGAAAGGGATACAACAGAGGAAATATGCAACCTCTGCATCCTTCACCTGAGGCTCCAGGGAACTCATGAAGAACCCATTCCAGTGCAACAAAGGTGTGTATAGCATAACAAATACTAGCTACAAGGACTTTCAGTGGCCAACAAGGGATACATTAGGGTTGTCACAGAACTCAGCTTCTAGAGTCTTACATCACTTTCTAAATCTTAGGCTACATCATGCAAGGAATTATATCCAATTGTCAAGCACAGCAGAGGAGGGAGAGCTACAACCATATAACAATTTTGTGTCATAACACACTTCCCTGAGGTTTTGGTAGGTATAGACTGTACAGACATAGAACTAAATGCTCCACCTGGTGAACAGAGAAGTAGGTAAATAAACATGAAAGCATACCACTCTATTAACTGACAGGTGGTCTGTAATGCTGAAAGGATCATCTAGAATGTGTGACCCTGGCAGCTTTCACGACTCACACATAAGACACACCTGTGACCTGCACACAAGGTTTGCCATAAGAGCATCTAGTAGGGAATGTGAGTTATGCACTGGAATCTTGGCTTATAACATCTATGAGAAACCCACACAACCCCACCGAGGAAGAATACCACGATGCTCATGATCAAACTAGAAATATGATAGAACATCTATTTGTGTTGCTCACATCAAGTTTCTTGATCCCTGACCGTCATCATCATCAGAGGCTATGGATACTCTGACATCAGATGCTAAGAGTTTCACAGTTCTGGTGGCAGGATCTGTTATTATAACAAGTAATTAATGCAACAAAAAGAGAAATAGACTAAAAACTGAACAAGCTTATGTTACATAAAATGTAATTTAAGAAATAATAGATACAGCTGCAGTTAAAAAAGGACTTTAATGTATACATAATTATACTTTTGGTACAGTAATAAAAAAGTTCATCTACCATGTGCATATGTTGTGCAAAATCAGTACTAGATGTGCCTAGACAGAGGAAGTGGAGATGAGTTATGGATGATAAGCGTCACAATGCAAATGACACAATAACCTGAAAACAATCCTCTTTACATTTGCATAATAAGAAACATCTTATACTAAAATCTTTTCTCCAGTTTCCTTCTCCAGCCTCTCACTTTCTATCTCAGTCTTTCTTCTGCCCCACCTCTCTCTTTATATGTATTATACATTATATAGATAAAGCTACAAGAGATATGATTTATTACATGCATGCCTAGAAGTTCAGCTAGCACCTACATTAATGATTAATTGGGAATCTAGTGCTGAGATGTCTGGATTTCTAAAAGTGGACAGGAACTCCTATGTCACATTCAATGGTGATTCTGTACCAGGACCACAACAATTGTAGCCAGCCAATGTTTGGTATTCTTTATCATGTCACTCACCGGATATCTGATTTTCTGATAATCATGCCCATGTCCTCCTACCGCATTCACATAATTGACCTCTACTCTCAGATACAGTCATGGGAGGAGTTGTCAGCCCTGCCTCTGTCTAACAGGAATGAGCAGTATGAGCAGTGTCACTTCATTCTCCGCATCTGTGTACAGCAGTTTACAGGGTGCCAAATATCTTGGGCACCATAGCCTTGTATAAGGTAAAACATAAGAAATGGGAAAAAGGAAATTAGGCAAAAAGTGAATGTCTTTATAATACAAAATAAAAGAGATATGGCTATTATTTTGAGCAGATTGAAGGAATTAATAAATGTATTGTGAATAATTTGATGTTTACTATTGAACAGAAGAAAGAAAAATATGTTAATATTAGGACTAAAATTGATGATGGATGTAGGATTTTAGTCAATAGGAAATGTAAGAAGCTTGAAAGGAATATAATGGAATACGAGGAAAATCGAAGTTTCCCCAGACCCCATGGCTCCAAACTTTTCTGGGGAAGTGGGCAGAGATATTTTGAAAATATTAAGGGTGAGAATTTTACAAGGGATGATAGACAGGGTGATGTTTATAGAAAATCTAATGAACCCAACTAACAATCTGATCTGCATGAACCTTTAGAATTTCTCCACTCTGGAGATAAGAGAGGCTGAAGAACAACAATCCCCATATTACAATTACAACAGGGAAGGGTACCATGGAGCGGGAGATACTGAGTGTTTTAGCAGGACCTAATGGTTCAAAACATTTAAAAGACAATTTTAAGTGCACCTATGGGAATTATGATACATTTAATTACAGTGGTATTAATATTGAGAAAACATACTTTAGTTTGTTTTCTAAATGTTTTAAGTTCTGTCCCAAAGGGAAATGCAACATTAGTAGAGTTTTAATTGATCTTAAATTATTCCTGGGGGAAAAGAATTTGTAATTATTATTCCCTGATAGGGTTTGAGGTAGGCTGAGGTTGAGGTAGGGTGAGGCTCTGAGGAAGAAAAGTACATATAATCCTCCATTACACTCCCAATTAAAGAATTTTAAGACATTAGTGGAAAGGGAATTGAAAAAAATACATTCAGGCCAATAAGTTTTGTTCCAACCTCTTCCTTGATGAGAAAAGCTTATTGGAGGAATTAGGGTATAATAAGTATTTGAGAGTTATGAAGCCCAACAACAGAGGGGGGACTGTGTTTATGAATGCCATTGTCAACAAAGCCAAAATTATGGATATTTTGTGTGATGAAAGTAAATACACCATGGCCTCAAAGAATAAAATAAATGTAGCCTATAAGAAAATTGATTTGGCTATTAAGCATTTATTAGATGAAGGATTAATAGATGTTGATACTTACAATTATTTATTTATAGCTAAACCTAGAGTACACTCTATTTGTGGTATATCAAAAACAGATAACAAAAACATGTTGGACCCTCCACTTAGGCTGATAGTTTCGGTAAATAGGTCTAAAACTTTTCCACTAGCTAAGTTTTAAGACCTAAAATTAAAAAAAGATCTGGATGGAGGGAGTTGGTATTCTATAAGACACTTGTGATTTTTTAAAATGTATCAAACTTAATTTGTTCCATGAGGAAATAATTTTTGTCACCATTGATATTGTGGATTTGTTCACAGTGATCCCACATAACACAGGGCTAGAATGGTTTGAGGATGCATTAATTCAAAAAGGTGAGCTTACTAACAATGAGTTTCAGACTTGTTTAGAGCTCATGGAGATGGTCTTGAAGAATAATTTCATATACTTCAAAGGAGAGTTCTTCCAACAAATCAGTGAGGTAGCTATGGGGGGATGCTGTGCTGACACTTATGCTAATATTATCCTCTCCATGTGGGAACAAAAGTTTGTATTTCACTCCACATATGCTAATTGTTGGAGGCTGTACAAATGTAACCATGATGACATTTGTACTTTCTGGAGTGACACTGAGGACAAATTTGGAGAATTTATCACCTGTATTAATAATACAACTGACTTTTTAAAATTTACCTATTGAATTACATATGATAAAATGAATTACTTAAACATTACAGTTCATAAATTATTAGAGACAAGGGAGTTCAAGTCTACTGTGTACCAGAAAGGTACGTTTTTCATATTATTATTCATACTTTACCAGTGAGCCCTTTACAACAAAAAAGAAGCATAGTCAAGGGGCAATATGTTAGTATATGTAAGATGACCTCAGACAAACAGGACTTCTTGAAGGAATGTGAGATATTAAGAGAGATGTTTTGGAGACAGGATACCCCTCGAACTGATAGATAAAGTTATGATGGATGTTCTGGCTGGAAGGAATGACAAGTTTAGGGAAGGATATCTTTACTGTAAGGGATAGTAATGAACACACCAATGTGGTATCTGATAATAATGAGAATGGGGGTAGTTTTAATTGAGGTTTTTGTGACAAATTTTAATGGTGATGCTGGCATTATTAAAAAAATATTTTGAAGGAATGGACTAGATTCACCAGTCTATTAGATTTGGATAGCATTTTAACCCCTCCAAATGTATTTTTCGAAAGAGTTAAAGTATAAAAGATTTACTTGATTGGAATAGTAACCTTTTTTATAAGGGAAGTTAGAAAAGGGCTAGAACTTATGAATGTGGGGCTTGTACCTATTGTCCATACATACTTCATAGTAACGGTGTGTTGATTAAAAGTAGGAATAAGTATATCATGTGGAAGACCTATACTAACTGTAATAGTTTGGGGGTGATTTATAATGCCCTGTGTGAAGTATACAAAGCCTTTTATGTAGGAAAGACTGAGCACAAGCTGAAAAGGAGAGTATACGAACACTACTACGATGTCGGGTATAAGAAAGATAAAAAATGCACTGTATAAACGTACATTAAAGTGTAAACAGGCTAAGTTCCAGTTTTTTGCGTTGGAGGAAGTCGCAGTGGATATCAGAGTTGAACTCTGGGAGACAAAAAGTGAATATAAAGAAGTGTACTGGTGGCTTATAATAGAAGCAAATAAGCCACCAGGACTTAATGAGATCATATCTTTAGCCCCAGTTTTAAATCTGAAGGCAGCTAGATTATGATTTTTTATGCAGTTTACTTACTAGCTTGTTTGCAGTGACAATTTTTGTTCCTACCAGTGTCTCTCCTGTGATATATTTTTTTCCTTTTTATATGCATCTCCAGCCTTGGAATTTTTTAGAGGTTGTCATAAATATTTTTACCACTAGATGGGGCTTTTAGAATATATAATGTTCATAGGTGTACTTTATTATGCTAAAGTTTACTTTTATTTTATTTTCATATTCACCTTTATAGTTCTTAAGTTGGTGTGGTTGGCATTAATATATACAGTTTTAACTTTTATACATCTTTAACATGTTTAGCATGCATTCATATAGGTTTTACAAAATGATAAGTATTTTATATCATTTTTAATCAAATGGATTTGCAGTGCTTTGTATCTTGTTAGGATTTAATTTATAGGGGGTGTATATTATTAGTTGGTGACTGGATTGTGGGTAAAAGGGTATTTAAATTCTTGTTTTCTTGTTTGTTGTACATCTGATGAAGTCCATGCCTGGACGAAAACATGGTGATACAATTAAAGCGTTTATGTAGTATTAAAGTATTTTTTCAACACTTGGAATCATGCCTGGTTATTCTTCAGTGCTATTTACTTGTGTATTGATCGCTGCAGTTCAGTGGTTGTTAGCACAGATTATTTCATTTGTATACATATAACACATCCCAGCATGCATTACTTATGTCATGCATCTACATGCATCTAAAATATATTTACAACCACAAATATTGCCTATATAGAAATGGAGCACCTCGACTACTTAAAGTCACATGTGTAGAGGCATCTCTTAAGTATGTCTGCATTAATTTTTAAATTATTATATCATAAATTCACAGTTAATTAAAATGAAGCTCTCCTTTAGCACTGACAGTTACTAAGCAAATCTGAACATTTTATCCTTCTTTTCCTAAGGGTTAAACTCCAAGGTGCTACTACCAATGTTACTAGTGTGTAAGCCACAATAGCCAAGTATGTCACAATTCTTACCATCTTGCCTACAACCAGCAATGACTATAACAAACACCATAAAGTATTTCATTATTGACCATGTAGAACATGGGTAAATAGGGTGAGCATCACATATGACCAAACCATACTGCCATATTTCACACCTTCAGTGATTTTGATGGAATCATTGCCAATGTGTCTGAAAAGGCATTTTTGAACTTTCAGTCGTGCAAATTCATCTGCCAAGTCTGTGTATCCTTGTGCATGGACTGTTATATGATGCATCTGAACTGAGCACAAACAAGTAGCTCTAGTTGCACTTCTGCAGGCATGGCTGGTGAAGGCGAGGATGGAGCTCCATTTAGAGCACAGTGGGGTGTTGAGGAGTCAAAAACTTTGCGGCACTCCTGGTCAAGTGCAACAGCTGTAGGTTGCTGCAAGGAGATTATACCAGGCCTCAGTATAAGGTTTTCACCTGAAATAGCTTGGCCAAGGCTGCCTTCAGTACAACATGCATTCGACACACTGAAGAACATTCTAATAACCATTGCAGTGACATGTAGAGGTATAAGTAGGTTCTCCAATGGGAGGAGGAATTTAAGCCTGCTAACACCCATCAGTTGTGTAAATATAATGCCACATCAACAGTAAATGATATAGCATGAATTAGACAGCCAATACAGATATTCACAATGCTATCATATCTTGTATTATTTTTCTTTTCTGCACAGCTGCAGAGGATGTAGCACAGTACCATGAGGTGCATCAGGAGAGATTAGCTCAGATCACAGAGGCATGGGATAATAATAAGTATCAACCATGAATGCAAGCAAGATAATACTTTCCAGGCCATCAATCCATATCAGCTTGAGCAGGCACACCTAAGTTTTCTTTGAGGAATGCATACCTGCTCCAGTAATTCTAGGTAAAATTGCATTAGGCAGCGAGTACACCAGCTTAGCTTTGTGTGGTCTCAGCTCCACAGGCAGAAATTAGTTAGAATCTCAGCCGATTATCCTAACAACAAGTAGCATGTGTAGCTTATGGGAAATGGCAGTACTCAGCTTGTGACAACATTTTGTGAGTGTTTGCCTTCAACCCCATTGGTCTGATGGCCTTCAGGCTACTGCGCTTAGCCTTACTGTGCTATGTAAAGAGATGCTGATAGTAGGGTGACAAGACAGTTATTATCATTTCTTGAAGAGGTTGTAGAGTTTAATGTACACCATATAGGATGCTCCAATTGCTAATATTGTTATGAAGTATGCTACCCAAAAAGCAGGTGATTGCTGTTGGAAGAATGGACAATGGAAACATTCTTCCAACAGCAATCACCTGCTTCGACCCTCATGAGTTCCAGAATCAGTCATACCATCCTCCTAACTACAAAGAAACTACTACAGGACATTAAGTACAATCAAGCATTTATGTTTTAAGAAGCACATTACAATAGGCACATTTGGACAATATTCTTGCTATGCACACATAGGGTGATAGGATCAGTGCAGCTTCATTTCATCCATGTTTTGAAGTATACTAATTTTGACTCATACATATCTGTTACAGATGTAATGATTTTTATTACTCAGTCATGTTATAAAAAAACATACCATTGCATAACAACAACTGCAGAATGCATCAAATATATGGATAGTCACCAGACATGATGTCTGTGTAACTATAACCTTTTATCATCCGTATAATGATTAACATAATGCAAGAGTCTTGAGAAATGTGTAAATCATGACTGGATCATATATTATGCTGCTGGATGCTGGGATGTTAACATTGTTGTTACTTTTATAATGTTTGATGCCTACATTCTCCCTCATTTCATTCTTTTATTACTGTTCCTTCAAATAAGTAAATTTAAGGATGTGCACTAGTATTTCCTGTGTGGTGAGTTGAGATAATTCACATTTATGTAGACTGCTTTTTGCATAGTGTCAGGGGTTCTAATCCATAACTATGTTAAAGTATTATTTAATGTTTTTATTTATATTAATATTATATGTGCATATATATGTTAGCTATATATATTAACCCATCAGTATCCTTCTTAAGAGTAACACCACAAAGATATTCAGAAATGGCCCAGAAAAAAATCTTTGCATGTCTCTGTCCTTGTCTCCATCTCTCTCTCTCTCTCTGTCTTTCACTGTTCCACACTTCTGTCTCATCACTTTTTACTCTTGCATATTTATTAGGATACTGAATGTAATGTACAATTTATGGGGTTGACAATTGTTGTGACTGCAATAAATATGATTACATGCATTCTCCTTTGCTTAAATCTGTTGTCATATCCTAACTTCATTAAGTAGGAGTTCCTATGTAGTTTGCTGAGATAACAGTCAAGTCTGTTGATTTATTTTTGTGTAGTGTCAAGGTTCAAATCCAGAAGCATGTCAAAGTGTTATTGAAAGTGTTTTATATAACTCTTTTGTGTGTAGCTGTTGGCTACATATTTTATTAAGGCATCATTACTGGCCGCAGTATGAATCTGCTTGATCCCTATTGGGAACACTTTCTTGCACAGACAATGACAGAATAATTATGATGACAAACCAAAGAGTAAGACAACACAAACGTGCAGAAATGACCCGTAAGCAGAACTCTTCTTATGTTTTTACCTCTATCTCTCAGTCTCTCTTCCCCACCTATGTCTCATCATTTTTTATCCTCAGCTTTAACGTGAAGCTTGGCATCGCGCATCAGTGCTGACTATTGTTAAATGGTATTTCACATCTTATGGTAAAAGTTGCAGATTTTTATTTCAATCACACTAGCACAGTTATCATTGTACAAATGTGCTTATTCCCACTGCACAATATAAATACAGACTGATAGTATTACCGCGAGCAGTTACTTTAACATATTTATTAGGCTGCGGAATATAACATACACATTATGGGATGTTACAATTTTCATCACTATGATGAAGCATGATGCCAACATTTTCCATCGCTTCAGTCTGTAGTCACTGTCCTTTCAAATGTGCAATTTTAGTGTAAAACGTATGAATCCCTATGTGGTAATCTGAGATAATTTTCAAGTTTTTGAAATTTTATGCTATACTTTCAAAGGCTCAATCCAGATATATATCATACAGATAGGTAATGTTTTCATTACTTAATAGTACATGTCTAAGTGTGTGATGCACATGTTATTAACCCAACACTTTCCTTCTTATGTCCTCATCATGTTTCTACTGTCCTATCTCTTCTTGATCTACAATGGAAACACTTTATTCTATACAGCCATACTTCTGAAATGCACCGAGTTTCAAAGCATGTCTACATTTATGCATCTCCATAGATGTGCTCATCATTAAATTTGTGAATATCTGGGAAATCTTTGAGAACTGGAGTCATTAATTAATGCCATATATTTGATTTGCAAAATTTAGAGAGGTCAGAAAAAGGACGCTAACACAAATCTTATTATTCTAGCCAAGTTCCAATTTCATAAGTGCAGTATTTACAATTTTCCCTATATTTTTATTACCCGATATTTTGGATTTTGTACAAAGCTTGACTGAAGAATCCCCTAAGAGTAACACAAAACAAAGATGTACACAAATGCCCCATAAACCATTCTATTTGTATGTCTGTACCCCCGTCCCCAAGTCTCCTTCCTCTTCTCACCCCTTCTGTCCCATCAAATAAACTTCCTTGCTTCATAGCATTTCCATACTCCATGTTTCCACCAGCAATAACATGCTTGCTTCCTCGTGTGTTTCATAATCATTCACAAAATGCTCATCATTTCACAGAAATAACTGCAATACATTATATACAATCTAGGCTTTTGGTTTACAAGCACAGAACAATAAGCACATTTGGACTATATTGCTGCTATGCACACATACAGTGAAAGGATCGATGTGGTTGCATTTTCATCCATGCTGTGAACTACATTATTTATGAGACATACCTGTGTGTTATAGATATATTGACTGTATCACTCAATCATGTGTTTTGACTGTATCACTCAATCATGTCATGCAAACACATACATTTGCATTACAGTTGCAACATGCCTCACACCTGTATCAAACATCTAATGAGGAAAGTACTGCAACTATTTTGACAAATGTGCAAATTAGAACACATGAAACATTAATATAACACATAGCTGTTCCAGATTTCTTCAGATTATTAATGGTTTCTATGCCTGTACTCCTTATTTGCACTAAAGTTGCCACTGAGCACTATAGACTACTGCTAATTCCCATTCTAAGTTTAATACCTCAAGATATGATTATGCATGTGCTGATGCTTTGCCATCAGCTGTGCAAATAAGCTTGTCAGTGGTGCGCTTTGGGAAGAGATATTTTTAAAAACATAAAATTGTGTGAGTGCATTCTACAACTTCTGTATATCTTAATTGAGTGTTTTTTTTCTCAAAATATCTGGATTTCATTGTGATGTTCACTGAAAACAACATTCTGTAAACTCATGTCTGCAGTCCAACACTTATATTTGGAAATGATGTACAATAGTGAGGAGCTTTTTCACACATACTTTATCGGGTCTACTTTACATGATCAACTTTTCACAAAGTTGACTTTCATATGGCCGAGACCACATGATCGACTTTCAGAAAGCCGACCATGTAAAATAAACAAAAAAACACAACAAGCACTTACCTTAAAACTGTTAGCAGGGGGGCAAGACCCCCTGCACCCCTGTAACTTAAATATACCAACTCTGAGACCACGCTACAGTGCGGAAGAGGGAAATTTTCCCATTCTACACTGTATAGAGATAGTTGTTCCCCATGGTCAGCTTTTCAAAAGTCGGTCATATGGTCTCGGCCATATGAAATCCACTGTCATATATTGGATTTGTCTGTTTATATTTACACTGCACATTGCCCAATCATGAATACAATTGAAAATGACATAGCAAATGTTTGCAGTTTGCATACAGTCATCCTGAGCTGAATACTCAAGAATACTTGATTGTCAAGCTGCTGCTTCACAAATGTAATTGTCATCAAAACACCATACTGTGAAAGAAGTACGTGTCACTCACATTAACACAATGCACAGGATTGATGAATTATCTGATCAGTATGTATTTACTTGGAATCGGCATGTAGGCCTTTTCACTCAAATCCGTGATGCACACTAGCTTCTCTGCAAAATGCTGATGCAGTAATCCTTACAAGTATGCAATTTCCACCATTTAAATTCCAACGTCTCCTGTGGTGCTTGCAATCAATATTGTTTTCTGGATTGTGTAGATAGGTAGGTGGTTCAAATCCACGATTGTGAGTGTGTGTGGTTCTAGCATTATGTAAATATAGACAGTTGCCCACCCTCCAACCATAACAAACAAAACAAAATTAAAAACTCTGCAAAGTGTGGGCTTTGCCCCCACACACCCCTATCTAAATATACCAGCTCTGAGATCCCACTAAAGTGGGGAAAAGGGCAAATTCCTGATGACGACAAATCATGTTCTTTCCCTGGGAATGCATTCTTTTAAACAAACATTCTCTTAAATGAGCATTCACTTAAGTCAGTTTGACAAGTAGTGATTTGGTCAATTAAGCATTCAGTTAAATGATATACACACCTCCTGTGGCACATTCAGACTTCATAATTTCATGCAGCTTCTGTAGTCACATAGGTAGGTGTTTAAAACCCACAGTAAGTGACTATAACCATAATGTTTACAGTTACAGTGAGAGAGTCCTCCCCATTGTTTTTATCTCAGACAACTGGTTTGTAACACAATCATGTGATGCAATGACTTCGCAAAGGTGGTGTCTCACAGTTGTGTTAGAACTTCCACTGTGGTGCATGTGGCTAATATACACTTTATTAGCCTGTGTATTTACAGAGATGGCTGTTAAAATCTAGAAAAGGACAACACTATATGAGTGTACTGATGTAACACAAACGTCATTGTATCAAGTCATTTGTATCTTTTTTTTGTTGGACAAACAACTTTCAACACATTTGGGGACTTCATAGCAGTAAAAAAGGTATTCTGGGTTTTTTGTAGTGTGAGTTCTTCTGTAGCACATGCAGTTAGTCTTGACTTATATAGCATATATACACAGCTAGACTGTGGTTTGAATCTGGGACTGTGTGTGTATGATACAATGTGGACAGAAAACACTGACTTGTCTCAGCAGTGCTGATATTGAATTGTTCATAGTGGTGTAAACATTAACAGTTGCCTCCTTTTTATCACTCTGACATTTTTTTGGGATAAATTAACATCACAAGACATTTTTTAGTTCATACCTTGATTCCTGTTATTTGTGGCAAGCTCTGTTACTATCTCTCATAGCAGAAACAGTCTAATACACAGCTCTGTAGCGTGTGTAGCATGATAGACAGGGGGTTGAATCTGCTAACATTCCTTTGTCAGGTAACCATGTCAAACAAGACTGGCTTTGGCAAACAAAGTTGTTATGACTCAGTCAGAAGGCCACATGTTTTAAGGTCTCAGACTCCACGTTAGAGGACCCATACCCATTACAGCAGGATACTAATGTAATTCATTAAAAGGTGTTCTTTACGACACAATTGATATGCTTCTTTCTGTGGAATCACTGGTTGATACATATCTCTCCGTGGTCTGCCTTGGCATGTGCTTGAGTCTGGAAAGATGCAAATGGTGAGTATGTCGGTGATTTGCCCACAAGCATTAATTATTTTCCAAATAGTAGTGTTCTGTATTCCATGCCTTTATACAAACATAGAGCTCTGTATTGCATGTCTTCATACAAACATTTATGTATTATAATAAAAATGTTGTTCACATTCCAGAGATTTATAGGACATGATGGCTTCTGTAACAGCTCTTAATGTGTGGCATGCTGCAAAATCATCAGAAAGTGTGACTGAACCCATGTTATGAGACTTTCTTGTGTGTCTGTGTTATTTACTTGAAGCTATGGTACTCTTTGTTTTAATTCCTTGTGAGCATGCCCAGTATAATGATGTAGTAAATACTCCCCATGTAGCCAAGAGAACTTTAATTAATGAATCTCATGATACATTTCTTTTCATTTCTTGTTGTTGTTCTTGGTCATGACTTAAGTGAACTATCCTTTATAATGCCAACATCCACGTAATGGAGTTAGTGAACTACTGGTGAAGGATAATAACATTTGTCATAGGCCATTGTACATTTGGTGTATGTGCAGTGTAAGTTTACAACTGGTTACTTAGTAATACATGCTAATGATTCACCCAGATCTGTTGTATATTACTGTAGTGTCATATGATTCTTACTATTGATTTTAGCAAGGCTTACTTCAGGGATATATATCAATTAAAATATACTGCATTCACATCTATAGTTTAATACAGTTATTCAAATGTGTGTCTTATATCACAACTAGACCAGGAAAGGCTTAAATAATTGCAGCTTGACATTTGCTACATTTGCCAATTAGTTGATGTCTTAACAGCATACTGCTGGCATGGACTTTTGTTTTGGACATGTCTTGTATGGGCTACTAAAACATTTGTAATATACAGAGAAATACATCCTAAGCATATCAACATACATCATTTCATTCAGAAACACAACTCATTGTCAGGGGGTGGACAACACTTGGCTTGTACTTTGATTTATTTGCACTTTCGCATATGCTATATCAGCATGACTCATTTTGCATCTAAATATGTCACATCTGATCTAGTGAGACAAATAGTAATATGTATATCAGAATATTATTTTGTTTATATCACCTATTTAAACATGCATGTCTCTCAGTATTTTGCTGTATATATATATATATATATATATATATATATATATATATATATATATATATATATATATATATATATATATATATATATATATATATATATATATATATATATATATATATATATATATATTCAAAGCTCAGTTCTGCTCATCATGGTACACACAGAGATTGTGTAGGCTTAGCACAAAGTGTACATGACTATTTATGAATCTCTGGGACTGATTCTTATACAATGACACACAAATTAATTTTACAGCAACAGTCTGTATTATTGCTTTGTTATCAGGTTCCATTGAAGTAGAGATATGACTTCTTTCCCAGAAAAGAAATGCAGCACATTTACAGAATATGTACATTTTGAGCTCCCATTATACAGTAAATAAAAGTAATTAGATTTCTAAAAAGAGAGACTTTTATGTCAATGAACATATGCTATCACATAACTCCATTCACTGCTGGCAGCAGTATTATTAAATTACATTTAGCAGGGACTTTCCTTTAAACTAGTAGGGGGCAGAATGACAGATTTTGCTTTTTGTTATACATGTGGATCCAAGCAGAACATACCAAAGGTTTACTAAGAACACTCAAGGGATACCAAGCATATGCCATTTTATCTATCAGTACTAAGTGAAATATTTTATAGGCATTTGCTATATCCACAATTTGTAACAAACTATAAATGCAGGGTTTTGCAGACACTGGCAGTGAGACTCTGGCATTTATGTCTGTATTATGCGTGTGTGTATGTATGTATGTATGTATTTGCTTTTGTTCAGGAAAGGCTGACTAGGAATTTTTCACTTTTGAACCAAACACAAAAGCACGAAGAAGGTACAAATCACACAGGAACAGAATGGATCCAGGAACAGAAAACAGCAACACTGTAGTAAATATCCAAAGAATTTATTTGTCCACAAGAACAAAGATTAATCACTTTCATATAAGTACTTTATCAGAATCACAACATTAAACACATCCAGCAATCTTATATACCCCACCCTTAAAACCCTAACCAATGAAAATAACAAATCATTAACCCATGCTATGACTGTTTAAAAAGTAATATGAAATATGATCAGCAAACACTAGAGCCTCACAATGCATTTAAACATTTGATGTTAATAATATAAATTAATACATTTATATCAAAACAAATTCAAATGCATAAAAATGATTTTCATAAAAGTAAACAAATAACATATATACATATTAAAACAGGTTGATATCCTAAGAAATATATGTGGAATCATGCCACATATGATTTCAACTTTAAAATGATAGCTATAGAGGTACATTTATTCAAACCAGGGGGGGGGAGTAGCATTGAGCCTCAGTTGCCACCTCAGCTCCTTGGTTTTTAACAGATCTTCTCGGGGTCCCACCCTGAGGTCCCTTTGTAAACGTTCAAAAACATGTATGTTGACCAGCTGTTGACTGTACATGGTAGAGTGGACAGTTCATCATCTCTGATCATGAACATGGGAACTGGCTCTGCCAGGAGTAGCACTGGCACCACTATGCCCAAGGTCAGATGTGGTGCTAACATCTTGAAATGACTGCAAAAGGCTGGGGCTCTGTCCCCCAAAGGACCACCCAGAACCACATGCCCATGGCCTGCCAGATCATGGATTGGACAGCACACTTCCTTCTATAGTGCTGGAGGTACTGCCACAACAAAAGCGTGACTGTGCACAGCCACATGGACTCTCAGTAGATGGTGTTGCTGACCTACATCCACATGTCCAATGCCCAACTCCAACCAGATGTCCTAGCACAGTCAATGTGCAGTCCAAGACAGACACTTTTTCAGCCCACCGTCTGTCCACTGCATCAGTGAACTGATCCAGGGTGTCCCCAATGCAGTGGAGGCAGTAATGGATGTCAGACTGTGCTGCATCCATAACCCTAAACATCCATCTGATGTCACGTCCAGAACATGCCTGTGCCTCCATGACAGCCTGAAACATGCGAGTGACCCATGATGTGACACCTGCAATAGGTGGTGGATGGATAGCAGTCCTCCTATAATCACCCCTGTCAGTCTGCCTGTGTGGGACCTCACCAGCTCTCTGGCTATGGCCAGTGTCTACACTCACTGACACCATAGTTGCCACACTGTGTTGTTCAATGTCACCACCATTTGACTGTCCAATATCTGCAGCCTCTGTGGACTGGGTATGTGTGGGCATACTGACTGTGTGCTGTGACAATGAGGGTAGAAGAGGGATGTCAAACTTTGGGACAGATTCAGCCTCTGACAACCCCACCTGTGCCTCAGTATACCCACCATCATCAGAGTCTGATGAGACAATGACATCAGGTTGTGAGGGGGTCAGACTCCAACCCCCCCCCCCCCGTCATCTGTGAAAACCAAGACAAAAACAATACATTACTATCTGCAGTTTTATGTAGGGCAATCCACACAGACTCACACAAATGAGGATCCACAACTGCATTACCAGCCTCACATATTCTCATCTTTACTCCCATACACAACAGACAACCTCAAACCAATACTCACAGACAAGTCAAGCCCTTTATAACATGCACTTCAGCCACATACAGGCAAAATTGCCAGTACAATCTGCCTGTAAGGTATGCAGTATGACACTATACATGACAGAACTACACATAAAACCCAGTACATCTATCTTGGGAATGATATGCCAGTAATAGTGTCACTGCCTCAGGTATGTAGCATCTCCCTTTTGTGTTTGAACGGGCATCTTGGAGTAATTGCCTCATGTATACCAGGCTGTCTAGCCCCTCATAACTATAAATGCAGATGTGTCGATGGTCGTTCAAATACACACCTGTGACTTACCAATCTATGAACCATAGTTAACTGTTCCAGAATGGAACATACAAATAGTCTACTCTGGCTAAACACAACATTTGTACATAGGGCAATATGGCAGCCTTTAACTTTCATAGGGTATACATGATCCATAAAAAACAGTATCACACTTACCAAGTA
Source organism: Protopterus annectens (assembly GCF_019279795.1). Classification (NCBI taxonomy): domain Eukaryota; kingdom Metazoa; phylum Chordata; order Ceratodontiformes; family Protopteridae; genus Protopterus; species Protopterus annectens. The sequence goes on from NC_056725.1 coordinate 910,759,196, forward strand.
CAGGACCATGGACTTCGGCCGCACCTGATGGACCTATGAAAAGGTGAGGGAGCGGTATTGTCAGCACCACCAAAGGCTACAGCACTACAAGGTAATATGTGCATATATCCACATGTACAGTAGCTACTGTGATACTGTCTGTATTTCTGACATTCTGAGTATGTGTGCACAACTGAGCATAAACTCTAACTCCCCCCAGCACAGATAGACCTAACACCCATGTACAGCTATGTACAGCCTGCCGCATTGACTGATACAGTATTACACTGGTGAACACAGCATGCTTACTTGGACACTCCTCTGCTGTGGACACTGTGCACCCACCTCCACGAGGTATGGTGTGATGGATGGCTGGGAGCTGTCTTGTGTTCCAAGGTTTAGCAGGAATTCTTCGGTGGCCAAGAGCGGTTGTTCTGTTGCAGGCCCTCCACCAGTGGCAGCACAATCCCTGGCAACAGCAGCTACCCTTCATCATGCAGCATTCAGCATGTCTGTGGCTCATTGTCAGGCCTGCTCATAGGTCCTGTCCTGTTGGCCAATCTGCTTGACATTCTGCACAAGGTCTGTCCACAATGTTGCCTGCTGCTCCCAATTATGCCTCCCATTGGAGAACAAGATCTGATGATGCTGTCTCAGTCCATCCACTATTATGTCATTCTCTGAATCAGAGAAGGGGGCATGTCTTCTGTGGTACATGGTTCCTGAAAGACAACAAAAAGGAAACACATTACAGGACCAGATACATGAATGTCCAATATGTACAGATCCAGCATACCCATAATGGCCAGCACTATCCACTGCTCCCTCACATGTCACACCCTGCAGTCTGGCAACACTCTACGTATGTGGATACCACCAAGATAGTAGCAAAACTGTGATATGTCCCTGTGTGCTGTGACAGATTCTCCTGTATGCTCTAACACCCAACACTGCAGTCTACTGTGGTGTGTCCCCTATGGGCAAACTCCCACTGATAATGTCATATGGTCACTGCCAGGCAATTAATAGTCTGTTATTACAACAACTATATGGGGATAGTCCAGCAACACTAGTGTGTCACAATGACAGAAAACAATGCAGACCTTCTGTAGTATATGTTCCCTCTAGGTATCATACCTCTCAACTATACAGATGTTTGCTGAATGTCAGGATGTTTGCCTCATAGTTTTGGTCAGTTTCACACAAACTTGTGGATCTCTGACAAATATTTAAATACTGTCACTGAGTTTGGGCCTTGGTCCCCCCATAAATTATGGCTTTGTCCTGCTTTCATGCTGTAAGGGGTTGACAGGTATGTTAGGCATAGCTGTCAACTAAACAGGGACATATGTCTACAGAAGTGGGGACTTAACCAGAGTACATCAGGGACATTCAGGGGCACTTTTAAAATGTTAGAACTATGTATGTGAGACAGTGACTAAATGAGGGAGGTGAATTACAGTACATCATTTGACATTACAGGAGTGTACACCCTTATTTATTGTCACAATGTATTATGTGTTATCCACTAGCTTTCTTACAACAGCCAATCATTGTAGAAGGGATTGACAGGGACAGAGCTGAGATGTGATTGAAAATAAGGGTCAGTTGACAGGTATGCCTGTAGGAGTAGGACAGCACAGTATCACTGACATGTCATTACCATAGATCTAACACAGGCTTGCTGTTGTATTTGCTACTCCCCGTACATCCACCCTCCCATCTGCATCCTGATACATGGAGAAATCTATGACATACCTGGTGGAGTGCAATACTTCTTTTTTGAACTTTGCTTCTGGTAATCTTTTGGAAATATGCTCTCTGTGTGTGTCAAGTCTCATACAGACCTGTTCCCCATAAGCAGTTGCTTGCCTTTTTAAGGTACTGCTCATTAGCAGTTAATTGCTTCTGCACCAATCTGTGGCTTAGAATTGCTAATTGCAGCCAAAACAGCAGAATTGCACTATCATTGGCCAATGAGATGCACTACAGTGCAATATATAAGGCCTTCATGTAGACCTGGGCCCCTTTCTTAGTTGTTAAGATGGGCATTACTCAGGTATGGAGAGTACAGCATTGCAGAGGGGGAGTGTGGACACTTTAGAGGACAGCAAGCTGTACGTGTAACTGTGGCAGCTCTGTCAGCTCTGTCATTATGGCAGAGCCAGGGTAAGGATAAAATGTACAATCCGATCAAGGCATGTGATTAGGTACACCTGTTATGCAATGGTGCCAGTGACAGAGTAGTAGGTAACATATATTTAGGCTATACAGATATGTGTAGTGTGTCCCTATCTGCTGACCTCTGACTTGCAAAACTGGGTAGCAGTTTATTAACTAGCAGTAATCTGTGTGGCTTTGGATTGCATGACTCAGTCAATACTTGCTGTCTTCACAATAATGTAATTGAACTGCAACACAGAATTGGATTTGAACCCTGGACTGTATGTGGCAAAATGTACTGCATGCAAGGCATTTAACAGACTGCACTACTGCCTCACTGCAAAAGTATGTGCATTTGCAAGATATATGTGCACATATACAGGCTGTGACAAACATTTCTACATCCATTAGTATGTGCATGGCTTTATATGGCTGTATTCCTGCACCAGGGTCTCAGTTGTACATGTACTTTGTCATTGCTGCCTTACCAGGTGTCTTTCCACAAGCTGCTGATAAAAAGGCACATATACCAGCTATCACAGGCCTCACTTACATTCATTATTATGTCTTTGGCTATCTACTGGTGAGTTATTGCACCAGGGTCCAAGGTACACTCCCATTGTTCTCATTATGTTTTATTTCAGTTACATGCCTAATGACTGTAAGTGGCAATCAGTAGGTTTTGCTGGAAAACTGTTTTAAGTCAGATCTGTGTGATGTGATGGGTTAATGCAGTGGGCTGTAGATGAGAAGGGCCCAGGTTCAAAACCTGGCAGTGTGGTGTTTATTTTGTATGTGTCAAACAATGTAGTAAACACATTTAATCATTAAAGCTCATTTACGCTTAGCTAAGCGAAGCAGGGTGGCACACCACATAGCACCACTTTGCTTAGCTCCACACAAATCCGTGCTAAAACAATATAAAGAAAATAAATAAGGGGTGATAGGAAAGTGGTGAAATGGGGCAAGCAGGGGAAATATAGTGAAAGGCAGTTAGGGATGTGCAGGAAGGGTGTAGAAAGAACCATAGCTATCCATATCCTGTACAGCAACAGCTGTGCATTTTGACAGGTTTTGTCAATGAATTTGGACTCTCAAACCACAGATAGAGGGATGTGGACAACATAACTGTATTGTCAAGCCAATTACATCAGATTAGTGGTGTCTAGTGGACACGTGCAACATGGAGAGCTATGTATAGGGCGATATTTGTTTGGGACAGGTGCTCATTTTTTTTAAGGTGAGAGTGTAATGTAGGGGAAGGGGCATAGGTATGTGTGGGGAGGTAAGTTAGGTAGGACAGGATGCGTTTACAGACAGGCAAGACAGACAAGACATCAGACAGGTGCAGTGTCTGACACATGAGGGGGTAAACACTTTGATGGGGAGGGTGCTATGGAATCCAAGTCCCACAAGCCTCCAGATAGCAGCAGTGTGACTCACATTCAAACCCATGGGACAGTCGGCACTGCTCCTTCACTGCTCCAGGGGTTGCTGTGTTGGAGGCTAGGTACCAGGTCGAGCCTGCCCCACCATGTTGGCCAGTGTGCTCTCAGTCTGGCGCAGGTGGCATTCATAGCTCTGGTGAACAATCCTGCACACCATGACCAGCAATTGATCATAGGTGACTGCAGCCCCTCTGCCACCACTCCCAAGGGGAGGCTGAGCCCCATCCCCATGAGGCAGTTCAACCCGATGCTGCAGGTGGTGCTGGGGCAGCAGAGGGAGTACCACCAGCCTGGGTCCCAGATGTACTAGGACCTGGTGCCATGGCCAATTGAGGCAAGGTAAACAAATTACCAGGAATTGGCCTACCTCAACATGCTGTGGTAATGGAGGTACAGCAATAAGTATAGGTTAGTTATTAAGAAAACATCGTTAGTAATAACAACATGGCAGAACATTGGAAATAACTCAATTACATAGTGCGTATTATGTGAAATGCAACAATAAATAACAGAACAGTCCATATAACAGCATGCCAGTAACAGTTACAACATAAGGCCAGCAAAATCTGTAATTTAAAAAAATATGTTAATATGCATCCATTATAATACATAATAGTAAAACACATGCCCCAAAAACAGTTAATGTAACAACTTATGTTAATAGTAAACCATAACCAATGAATAACAGTAATAAATAAATGAAGATAAAGGGTGGGGAGAGAGAGAAAAGCAGTCCTATAGGTAAATTGCACCTTACTTCCTTGACAACAGTACTACTATATACTCTACAGGTCTGTATTTTCTTTATGTGTACAGTGAGTACAAGTCTCCTGCAGCTGATGTAGCACATACCTACCTCTCAAGCTATATGCATGGGACACTATGGGCCAAATGGTAACAACTGCAGGTACACACCTACACAGAACACTTGCACATCAGGTGGACCTATATAACTACCAAGGTGTTCTGTGGGATGAAATGCTGATACTTTGCAATCTAGGTACTCATTGCCATGGTAGTCCTGTAACAGGCAAATTACACCCTATTAATTCGATAAAGTGAAATCATGACATTTGAGAGACATCTATGTGTACAGTATAGACACCAAACAGCAGTCATGCCTTGGTTCGCAGGCATAGGAATAGAACCCAATAGCAGTGACTGCAGGGGACATGTGCATGGAATGTATTAATTGACTGCAGAAACTTTTAACAGACACTCCAGGCATACAGCCATACCAGGATTACACATATTATTTCTGAATGCACATTGCTGATTTTCACATTCTTACTAGTGATTTTAACAGACTGTGAAATCTAAACACACAATTATCTACACATAATATGGGTTACCTCACCCATTTACCTGTATTTCCTGTGGAGAGAGAATTTGTGAGTATTACATGACTGTTACTGTAATATTTAGTGCTATATAACAATGGATTCGAACCCTGGTCTGTGTGTGGCAAAATGTACTATATAAGTACAACATTTAACAAACTGAGCTATTGAGTCACTGCTGAATATTGCCTGACTTATATCTGCCTAGAGCTTATTACCCATAACCAAAATATGACCTGGCAGTACTACTAGTACTACTACAGTGTTATACTAGACTGCAGTGACAGTAGAACACACATGCATGAAATACAAGTGTAACGCATATAATAAGTACGCTATACATCAGTATAAACAGTGCTAGTGTACACAATTTATTGTTAGTGGGTTGAAATATATGTAAAGTCAATACACAATATCAATTCATGAAGTGGGCTACCTTGCCCATATACCTTGATTACCTGATGTTTGTGGATGACAGAGAATCATGTGAACAATATTGACCTAGAGACAGCCTTGAATTGCAATATATGAATTAAACAATACAATTGGCAGCCATTAGATTTGTATTTTACAGCTATTACAGTGTTATACTTGACTGCAGCACCTTATCTTACAGCCTGAATGCATACAGCTCTACTGCAATGGTTAAAACAACACAACCCTGGTGTGCACCATTTTCCTTGGTGTTATTAGTATTGTTTCATGTTTTATTGCAGAGCAGTTGGCATTATTTATTTCTTGCAATACAGATCTAATTCCACATTTATTGCACTACAGAGTTTATTGTACATACTTTAATGCAGTTACTGGTACTGTTTCATATTTTTATTCCACAACAGTAGACATTATTTATTTCTTGCAATGCAGCTCTAATTCCAAATTTATTGCACTACAGACTTTATTGTATATACTTTCATGCAGTTGATGCTTTACCCTTTCTTGCTTATTTCACTACAGCTAGCATAATGCATCCATACTCACCACACTCAAGGTGCAACCTGGTCAGGCGCCTGGCATGCAACTCGACATTGCATGAACTCTCTTCTACAGCTGTTGGGAGAGATGCACACCATTATGCATACCAGTTTTGCAGACATTTAGATTAGATATTGGTAAAACAGAGGTAAAATTACTTACAAACTTGTGGGGCATTCCCTGCTCGAGCTTCTTGGACCCAGGTGTCCAAGAGTTCCCCCTTTCACCCATTTTCAGGTCATCATGGTGATAATGACACTGCTCACCTGTGTGGGAGATACCAGTAACACTGGCGAGTTCTCTGGCAAGCAGTTCCCAGGCCTCCGCTTAACACTATGAGCCCTGGAAGCCTCCCTGCTGCAACCAGTCATCATGTTTTTTTAACTAGGAGTCCAACCATGATCTTGGACTCCAGAATGCCCCAATGCTGTTCCTGGAAGCACGCACCTTCACCAACACCAGCCATAGCACACATTAGAGGAAGAACTCCAATGCATTCTGCTGTATTCCCACCATTTGAACTTAATATAGGCTGTTTTCCCACCCTTACACATCATTGGGCAACATTCAAAAAAGCACTGTGCAAATGCCATGCAAACCAGTGCAACTGAGCTATGAAGTGTGAAAACTAGCAAAACCAGAATCTTAGCAGGGCTTAGCAGCACGCAAACCAGCCAAGCACAGCTGAGCAGCACATAAACCCTGTCAATCATTATCATGGTCATGCAGCATTTAGCAGGTCTTAGCAGGACTCAGCAGAGTGCAGCTGAGCTATATTTTAAATTAGTCTGCAAAATGTGTATATTAAAATCAAATACTAATTTCTCTTCCATGTATTAAAACCATTGACCTACCGCACATGAAGCCGTCACTCTATCCATTTAGCTACATGGATATTAAGAAATCCACTATACCTTCACATATACCACTGAACTATTTATAAGCAGTGCTGAGCTCTGTGCTGCACCATGCAAACACGCTTATATGCACTTAAAAATCACATTTATGTAAATAATGATATCTGGTTTCTATTTTTCCATGTCTGGCAGGTGTCCGTTATCTTTATCTGTGGGCACCGCTTAGCATTGCTGTGCTCTGCTAAACGCCGGGCAGACATGCTTTTAAAAAAAATTAAATAAAAATAAAACACTAGAACAGTGCAGGGAGTCTCCTACTCCTCTGTGGACATGGTTATCACTACACCACTCCCTGCACTGATTCAATAACCATGTTCCTCGGCCCTTCCTCGGCAACATGCCATCATTAATATGCATGGGGCACTGCTGAGGGGGAACCGTGTACACAGACATGGTAACATTCTGTGTAGGCTCTACACTGTGCCTACACAGATTTTATTAAATCCTGGGGAAAAATGTTAAAGGATGTAAATGCAGATCCTATATACACAATGCTTTGTTCTTTGCATTATGAGATATGAGAAGAATAGGGATGTTTTTGATAATTATGTAATACCAATAAAAATTATAATCATAAAAACTTAAGATCTAATTCTTACACACACTGAGTGAGGTAATATTTCAGTAGATCCTAGAGGTGAACAGAAGCAATTTATTTATTTATTTATTTACATTTGTTGACCGGGAGTGTCTGACTTGACGTAGGTCCAATTTCAGCAGAGGCCCGGGGAGAGAAGATCCACAGTTAAAATAAACAGACAGTAGTTACATTGGATTACATAGCGATTAACAATTTAACATAGCCATTACTTACAACATATTTACAGATGAAGAACATAGTACATCAGTAGACAACTAGAATCTTTATCTGTGAAATACATAACAGACATTAACAAATGTTACAATAAGAAGTTCCTGCTGCATAATAAGTACTAGGCTTATGAGCATCTGAGCATGCTATAATCAAGGTAGTTAGTGAAGTGGAAAGAAAGGTGTGGGAAACTAAAATCCACTTTCCTACCATCTTGCTTCCTCCTGAGCATTTGTATATACAAATGTTGTACGTGTTCTGAACACTGAGCAGAATCATTTTGCATATAACCCATATAATTTTACATGTCCTAACATTGCCCTAGTTACCATGGAAACAAGGCCTTTCTATTTCAGTAAGACTTCTTATTTACCTGTTTGTAATTTGGTGCATATGTTTAAGCACCGACTTGCATTCAACATGAAAGATTGCATTTTAGAAACTGATAATCTGAAAGCCTGGCAGCTTTATACAGTAAAAGGAGGTAGCTACTGTTAATTTTTGTATTAAACTTCATGTACTATCTGCCTGTCTAGCTATATTGCTAGCTCAAATATTTCCCTATCAGAAATGTCTGCCTGCTTAGAACTTTTATAACTACATACCTGGGAAGAACAGACAGACATGGTTTAGAAAACAGAGACTGGCATTGACAGAGACTGTGATGAGAGAAAATCCACAATTTAAAAGATTTAGAGATTATGTCGCTTTGTTTTGCAGAATGAATGATCAATAGATGCTTAGAAATACACATACACACACACACACACACACACACACACACACACACACACACACACACACACACACACACACACTCAGGCATGCAGGAGTGCACACATGCACACACTCACACACACACACACACACACACACACACACACACACACACACACACACACACACACACACACACACACACACACACACACACACAAAACACACTTGTAAGCAAACACACAGACATACACATAAAGCACACGTGCACAAACACACACACACATACACACATATAAGCAGAAATACTGAATATCAAATCTGTGGACGTCAAGCAATAATTATTCTGTAAGATATCACACTCCACTATTGTTACCTATACACTATGGTCCCCAGTGCAATAGTCATCAATTTTTGATTCCTTTGCACATCAAGCTTGGGGGTGAGATATTTGATTGTATGCTTACAATGTACAATATTAGTAATTAAATTATGACCTATTGTCAGAAGTTATTCAAATAATCAGAGATGTGATGCTACCACATGACCACAAGATGGCAATAGTACTGTTTAGAATTTTGAAGGATCTTTTCACTTTGGCACAGCTAAGAGACTGACAAAAAAAACTAATGGCAAACACATTATCAGTGCCTCAGAATGACTTTGCTTCTTAAGGAAAACTTATTACTCATTAATTCTTGCTTTCATTTTTCATGCACAACATTTAGTTTAACTAATTGGATGCAACAGAAGAAATTCCTGTGCATGTGTGGCATTGATTTCTGAGGTTTATCCTTTCTTTCAGTACTCATAGATATCCAAGGCACCTGTGTTCCATTGATGATGCTTATGAGAATCCTAACCCCAATTAAACTCCTATGTTACAGCAGCTATTTTAATAATGCCTGGGGAGATACGGATGACAGTGTGGAGGTGTCTGAGTGATAATGATGAGTGAAGGAAATGCGTAACAATATGTATTATATACATACAGCACTTCTGAGCAACTGAGACAAAGAAACAACTCAAGCAAAAGAACTACAGATAGTAAGCATGCTACTTTACAAATCAGTAGTGCACTATTCCCTCTTGCAAGTTGACCTCCACAACCTGACACATTATAGTACTTTTCATCTCTTTGCGATGTGAGGCATACCACTTCCTTCTATATCTAGCAATGACAATGGGGTGATTCATTTAACTACTTAGCATTTAGCAGAAAATGTTACACAAAGAGCTATGATATGGATACAAACATAAAATCAAAACAGTCCGTAGGAAGAAGGGAACAAAAGTCCCCTGCAATTCAAAATGAATTAAGGAAGGAGAAACAAAGGCATATCAAAGGCATAAAAAAGGAGGCAAAGCACTGTGGATCAGAATGAAGAGTACAAATCTCTGCACAGGCCACACATGATTTGCCTATGTATACCTATTTATGAGGAAGAAAAGGATAGTAAAGTGGTAGCTGGTATCCTTTGGGTGATTAATAATGTCAGTATTACACATTGAGGTTTTAACTGCAATAAAGTGTTGGCAGATGTATCAAAATGGAGAAAAAACATAAAAAAACAGAGATGGAACCTTAATATGTCAGAAGGGAGACAATTTCATGTCTGAAAAAATGATTTCTGAAAAAGCATTAGTTAAACGATGCATTACAAAATCAGTTTAACTACAGAATCTAACTGAAGTACCATAAGCATACAGTGGGAGACCTTTATATAATGGACAGTGCTTTGGAAATACTGGAGCAAAGGTAGTATAGAAAAGTCATGTGGAATATCAAAACTGTTGCAATACGCCTGCATGTATCAGTGGAAAGGGGAAAACAATATTATAATTCTCACAATAGGTATCATCTAAAGTATATTTGTAATGATCCCCCTAAATAATCAGAATAAATTGCAATTGTTAATTATTAGTTAGCATATTTTATTTTTGTATCCTCTGAGCTCCATCATTGTCAGTCCTGCACCTGTGTTCAATCTGCACCAACTCTACCAGCTCACTCCTTGTCCCCCTGGACTTTATCCACGGTTGCTGGGACTGGTCATGGATCCTTAGGCTACTGAGGGCTCTGCACTTTGAAACACCTTTCTGAAGAGGGGAGTTCACTTATGACCTATCCTGTCCCCCTCATGTGGTAGAGTGGTATTTCCTGGGTGGCATGAAATGTCAGCGGACAGCATATAAACAAGCCTCTGCAACAACTCAGCCAGGCTCACCTTCCACCCTTTGACCACACCCAGTTCAAATGCTGTGCCTGGCCTCCACCAAGGATCATCACAGGCAGACACACACGCACCTCCTCCCACAGGAATAAGCATGCCCATCACATCCCCAGACCTCCGTCAGTCGCTCAAGCCACTAATCAAACCCTGATTACCTGGGCCATCTGAGCCATACTGAAGGTATTATTTATCCCTCTACACCACCGTATTAGCCCATTATTTAGCATTTAGGATGCATACATGCACATCACTGGTACTGCTTTGTCCACTTGTATCATACCTCTCAACCTCTTAGGGCAAGAAACCTGGACAAAGCCATAAATAATGGGGGGAGAAAGGCCCCAAAATAGGACCAGTTTTAAAAACTGCTAAGAAAGTTGATAGCATAAAAAGGGTTGCTTTAGCATGAATTTTTCTGAAGGTTGTGAAGTCTGAAACTCAAATGTTGGGCAACATTTTCTGACTTCAGTGCTCAATGATTTGCCAACGATTTTAAAGAAAACCAAAATTTTATGAGGCACAGACCAAAAATATGAGGCAAAAGTCTGGACATTCTGTGAAAATCTGGACTGATGAGAAGTATGGCTTGAATTTATGTAAGTGTGCAACAGAAATGCAGATTACAATACAGGAGTAATATCTTTCCGAGATAGAAGCTACATTAACACTTGAAAAGTAGGTTTGATCCAGAAGAACAAACTCAAGTAACCAAATGCTCAAGCTTATTTGGGAGTAAGCCTCAGTCATAACTCTTACTCCCTGAATGAAAAATTCCTATCATACAATGATTGCATTTTACATTTTCATTTTTTTCCACAGTTCATTGAACAGCTGTCCATATACAAATATATGCACCTTAGCAATCACATGAGTGTAGTTGTACCTTCTGGCTGATAGAAGGTGAGGGGTGCTTTGAGTGAAAAGTGCATCTACTGGATTTAGAAATGAATATAACTTTATCATGATATTTCATATTTCACATTGAGATTAGGTTAGATAAATTATGGCCTCAATAAAGAGAACCCATACAGACGTAAAAAATGTGACCAGACTAGTGTCTGGATAGAACTGTGCCTCACTGGAGGTTATGATTTTTTTTTTTAATTGCAGGAGCACATTTCTCTAGTAGTAAGTGCAGACATTTTCTGACATGATTGGGTTTGCCTCATTCTTACATTTCCTAGTCTTGTAGAATTTTGCGCAAGCAAAGCTAAAGGGATCTTTCACTATTCATTGACAAGGGAGCACTTTAATTAAATGTTTAATTATCAGCCAACTGCTGGCACATAGGTTTTGTGCCCGACTGCATCAGCAGCGGCCAGGGTCTGCTGATAAACTCTGTATGGTAGAGGGATATTTTGGGGAAGGTAGAATAATCAAGCTTCTTCAGGGAATCTCATTCCAACAGACAGAGAGAGTTGAGAGTGCAGCTCTCCTGTCCTATAGTGGCCCAAAGTGGAAGCTTGGGATATTAGCAGGACTGCTGTGTTAAGTAGGAAATTAAGGGTTCCTTAAGACACCCAATGTGAACTCCTAGAAATCTAAATCACCATAAACAAGACTAATTACCACTTCAGAGCTAGCTATAGAGCACTCGGTATATCCCATTCTGAATTTCATCATTATGTTCGTGCATTAGGTGAAATTATCATTAAGCCCAAGATATTTTTACTTGGGGACTTCAACTATATATCAATAAACTGGCTGACCTACACTGTCAGTGGCTGGTATGTCCAGTATTTCCTTAACGTTATAAATGCTAACTCTTGTTTACAAATAGTTAATCATCTTACTAGTGACCCATTATGCTCTGTCTTGTCCTCACAGATATGGTCACTTCTTGCACAACTCCATATGTATCATCGCGTGTTGTTAAATCAGACCATATTTATTTATTTTATTTATTTATTTACATTTGTTTACAGGGAGTGTCCGACTGGACGTAGGTCCATTTTCAGCTGAGGCCCGGGAAAAAAGCTCCACAGTTAAAATAAACAGACAGTAGTTACATTGGATTACATAGCGATTAACAATTTAACATAGCAATTACTTACAACATATTTACAGATGAAGAACATAGTACATCAGTAGACAACTAGAATCTTTATCTGTGAAGTACATAACAGACATTAACAAATGTTACAATAAGAAGTTCCTGCTGTATAATAAGTACTAGGCTTATGAGCATCTGAGCTTGCTATAATCAAGGTAGTTAGTGGAGTGGAAAGAAAGGTAGTGGTTGGATGTGGTGGGGGATATTAGAGTGGTAGTTGCAAGGGCACAGCCAGCATGTTTTTAGGTGCACTTTTAGTAAAGATTTGAAGTGGGTGAATGATGGTAAGGAGGTAATTGTGGGTGGGAGGGAGTTCCATAATTTGGTTATGGTGCAAGAGAATAGTGCTTCAACAGCAGAGTTATTGTCTTTAGGGATCTGCAAGTGATTTTTGTTACTGGATCTTAGTGGTCTGGTGGTGTGACAGGGTTGGAGTAGATTCTGGAGGGATGGGACATTTAGTGGATGGTTTACTAGTTTGTGGGCGAGTGAGAGTTGATACCATTGAAGGAGATGAGGGAGTTCAAGCCAGCGCAGTTCAGCAAGTGAGAGACAGTGGTGACTATGGTAGGATGCCCCTGTGGCGAATTTGGCGATTTTGTTTTAGCAGGTCTCTAGCTTGTTTAGATCGCATTGCCTTAGGTTGGTGCATTGCCTTAGGTTGGTATATATTGGAGAGGCATAATGTAGGGTGGAGATAAGGTGAGAATTTGTTATTGAAATCTTTGCTGCTTTGGTGAGAAGTTGCTTATTTCTGTATAATGCTCCTAGTTTTTTGTGGACTTTTTTATGGTCATGGATATGTGAATGTCAAATTTTAGTTTACTGTCTATTTCCACTCCTAGCAATTTGGTGTGTTCATTTGGGTATATAGTGGTGTTGTCTTTTGCTGTGATGTTAAAGTGAGAGTTGTTTTGAGTATGTTTGGTGGGTTGGAAGATGAGTAGTTTAGTTTTGTTTGGGTTGAGTATTAATTGGGCATCAGATAACCAAGTTTCAACAGAGGAAAAGGCTTCCTGTGTGACTTTTTGCTGTTTGGGTAGGGACTGGGCTGAGCAGATGGTGGTTGAGTCATCTGCGTATTGTATGAGTGTGCCATGTTTGGTGGTGGAGGCTAGATTATTGGTGAAAACAGAGAAGAGTAGGTGTCCAAGGATGGATCCTTGGGGAACCCCTATGGAGACAGGTAGTTGGGGAGATATGTCATTCTGCCATACAACGGATTGTTGGCGGTCAGACAGGTAACTCTGAAACCAGTTGGTGACTGATTGAGAGAAGGATAGGTTATTGAGGACAGAGGTGAGTTATTTGTGTGGGACCATGTCAAATGCTTAAGAAAGGTCTAGGAATGTAGCAGAGGAGAGATAGCCATTATTTTTATGCTGAAGGATAGTGTAAGTAAAGGAGAGTAAGGCAGTGGTGGTGCTATGGTTTAGTCGGAAACCATGCTGAATATTGGAAAGGAGGTTGTTAGTAAGGAGGTAGTCTGAGACCTGAGAGTGTATGCATCTCTCTAGCATTTTGGAGAGTGGAAAGAGAATAGCTATGAGGCGGTGATTGGTTAGTTCTGTGGAGATTCCGCCTTTGTGGAGGGGAATTATATGTGAAACTTTCCACAGTGTGGGAATGTAACTTTCTGACAGAGATCGGTTAATCAAGATGGATACTGGATAGGCCAGAGCATCAGCTGCAATTTGTAGGTATTCACTTGGGAGGTTGTCTGCTGCAAATTTGGTGGGCTTAAGTTTAGTTAAAAGTGTTTTTATGTTGGAGGTAGATACAGGAGAAAAAGAGAAGGCAGTGGGGAGATTACTAGTTGAAGGTGTGGGTTGGAGGGGATGGGGGTTGTGTTGTTTAGCTAGTGATAGTATGGTTTGTGTGAAGTGTGTGTTGAATGAGGTAGCAATATTTTCTGAGGAGTGAGGGATGTTAAGAGGAGGGGTACTGACTTTACCTGGGTGGAGGTTGGAGTTTATGGAGGACCAGAATTGTTTGGGGCTGTGTTGAGAGGAGTCTAGTGCAGACTGGTAGTATTGGAATTTGTCCTGTTTTATTAGCTTTTTGACTCTGTTGCATAGTTCTAGGAATTTCTGTCTAGTTGAGGGGGTTTTGGTTTTGCGCCTGTGCTCCCAGGCTTTATCCCTGTTTTTTCATTTCTGACTTAGTGGAAAGTCTTATGGGGGCATGGTAATTAAGGATGCTCAGGAAGGTAGTATTAAAAAATTCAACTGCATCATCAAGACTGAGGTACTTTAGAGGATGCCAGTTACATTCTTTGAGGGATGAGCTGAATGTGAGTGGGTTAAAGTTTAGTTTTTTACGTATTTGACGGTAGATGACAGGTTTTGCTTGGTATAGGTATTTTTTGAGTAGGAATGTTGGGGAGTGATCACTGAGGCTATCTGATAAGCAGCCTGTTATATATGACTGGGGGCTCTTACTGACTAGTATTTAATCCAGGGTAGTGTGCTTGCTTGGGTTTTTATTTATCCTGGATGGTGACTGGACTAGTTGGATGAAGCCATGAAGGTTTATATGATGGGTTGGATGGTTGCCAGAACAGGATTGACAGTCAATATTGAAATCACCTAAAATGGTAGTTTCTTGGGGGAGATAGTGGGTAGACAAGCTGAGGAGGTTTTCTAGTGGAGGGATGTTTTGGCCAGGTGGGAAGTAGCATCCAATTATGTTGATGGTTTTGTGTTGGTTTATTTTGAGGTTGGTATATATTATTTCTTCATTGCCTATTTGTGGAACTGATGATTTTAAGATCTGGATGTTTAGATGCTGTTTAAATATTACAGCTACATCGCCTCCTTTCTTGTTTAGCCGGTCTACTCTTAGTATGTTGTAACTGGTAGGGAGAATTTGCTCACTAGTAATGTGAGGTTTTAGCCAGGTTTCTGTCAGGATGACTATATCTGGGGAGTACAAGTCTATGGTGGCATGGAGTTCATGGACTTTGTTGGATATACTTCTAAATATTTAGGCTTAGTAGAAGGATGTCACTTGGCTTTCAATTGGCTGTAATATGGGAGAAGTTGTGGTTTCTAGTCTGATTATGAGGATTGGGGTTGGAGATGGTAGGGCCAGGGTTGGGGTGAATGTATCCACTTAGGGCTAGTTTTGATATGCATGAGGATTTTAGTTTTCTCAGTTTTTGAATGTGTTTGTTTATAAGGGAAACTTTATGATTCTGCTCTGTGGGTAATAGGTATGGTGGGAGGGTTACTATGTTAAGTTGTAGGGATGCTTTATGTTTGAGTAATATAGTTGGTAGAATATGTGGGGGGTGCATAGGGATGGTTTTTGAGTTGGTGGGAGGGGAGCTGAGTGAGCGTGAGACATGAGTGGTGGTGTAAGTAGTAGTACAGTAGTAGTGGTTGAGTGGGGGAATGATGGAGCTTTGGTAGGATGTAAGATATGCAAGGAGAGTGCATGCAGTGAGCATAGGTAAGGTATGCTTGTACATGTTAGTTGAGGAGGTGTGATAGTAGCGGAAAGATGGAGGAGGTAGTGTTGGGTTAGTGCTGTGGTTGGCTATTGGAAAAGATGGGAAAGGTTTGTGAGTGTAATAAGGGTGGGACCACTGGGGGCAGGAAGTAATAGATGGCAGGGTGGGGAGCGAAGCGGGTAGAGACCCTGTTAGTTGCTCTTATGACAGGGCTGTAAACAATCAGGTAACAGAGTTAACTGATAAATGAATATATGATAGTAACAAGGGTGGTTGTAGTTTTAAAAATGGTGCCTACCACAGGTAATATTTATTAACTTTGGGATTGTCTTAAGGTAATAAACAGGGAAGGGAATTTAGTGACTTTTTCCTTTAAAACTGGTGGCACTTCTCCTGTAAATAGCTCTATGTTTAGGGACTTCACAAAAGCAAACCTTCTTCAGTTACTTGATGAGTTAAATAAATTCTGCTGTAATCCACCTCTGATGTATCCTATTGCTACCTATGCCTCTGACTTCTACTCTCACTTAAATAGTTGCATTGGATAGGCAGTCCTTATCTACCCCAAATATAATGAGAAATTTAAAAACAAACCTATGTGGTGGATATCTGTATAAATAAATTACATAATACAAGAAAAAAAACTGCTTAACGCTTATAATAGGTCTCATTCTACCTACTTAAGAGCACACTTAAGCAAACTAACAATGAACTTAAGGGAACCATTAGGAAGCTCTAAGCTGAGCATGAACTTAAAAACATAGCCACCAAAACAAAACAAAACTGCAAATCTTTCTTTATCTAGATCAGAAAGTTCAGAATTACCCATCAATGTTGGCAGCTTTTCCATAATATTGCAACATTCTGACCCAGTTAGCATATTTTGTGAAAATGTTATTCCACCTACAGTTATAGCCTTTGCATAACCACAGACACCCCTTTTAATTACTGTGGAACAAGTTCCCTCAGTCCACAAGAAAGCTAAGAATACTTCACCTTCGTAACATATCACATTGCCTGATTATCTGAGCCAAATATGGCTATTCTGAACCTCTATTTATCCTCTTTAATCTAAGCCACTTCACTGGTTACTTTCCTGAAGCCTGGAAAACAGCCATTGCAATGCCATTACACAAGGGTGGCAAACGACAGACCCTGGTATCTATAGACCCATTAGTCTCAACAGCCTCACATGTAAAGGTATGGAGCTCATTATCGCAGACTTCGTTAATCTGAGCATTGAAAATCTCTTAACCTTGGATCCTCATTGCTTTGGCTTTGTCAAACGAAAGTCCTGCCTTTAAACCTCATTATTTTTTTTTTTCAAAACACAATCAAACCAGTAGATAGTGGCTATGCAGTATGACATGTATGCAGTATGGCTGTGGCTGTGACACATGACAACTGGAGCACCCACATAGATACCTTACTAAAAGGAAAGGCCTAAACAACATGCCCTACATGGACTGACTCAAGGCCCTGTCATTATACTTGGCATCTTACAAACTGCTAAGAAATTACCTGTGTCTGGCATACAAGGCACCCTCTGACCAAATACTGATGGATTTACTGTACATCAGCAAGTTAAATGGCATCAGAAATATTCATTCTAGAGATATAAACCTCTTCTGCAACATCAACAGAATGGTTTGGAGGGGCAGGTATATTTACAGGGAATACTGCTGCAGTGGAATGGACTCCCCATTAACATAAAACAAAATTCACCCCTGTCTATTTCCAATTGCAACTTAGATCTATGGATTGGAAACAGAAATTTATCCCAGGACTGCTCCCTGTACTTTTAATGTACAGAGGCAGCTTTTAAATGTTTTATCCCATGAATGGGCCCCCTCATATTATCTATTGTATGATCCCAGTTATTCTTATTAGGGTAATATGTATTTATCAGCCATGGGATGGGTAGGGCTAATTTATAACCAAATGGGATAAGTTATTTCTAGCACAAAAAGTGAAATTCGCTAGGCTTAAAATGGCCCACATTGGCAGCTAGCCTAGTAGTTATCTATGAATCTATGCAGCATATTTATGCCTGGCCAAGCCTTTTGATACTATTCTCTATGCAGGCATTATTGGTAAGACTGACTAAGAATCCTTATATTGTGTGGTGAGCAGATAAATGGTTGTCTGAAAGAGTACATATGGTTAAAATAGCAGATTCCACTTCTGAATGCCAGTGTACCATGGTGTGGTGTACCATGTGGCTCAGTTTTGTGGCCTTTCCTATTTGGCATATATTTCTCAGACCTTCAGGATAGTATTCTTGGCCTGATGTTAACTAATTTGGCAGACAACTGCAAATTGGGTGTTGTTATTCAATCTTCAACTGACTCATAATTGCTCCAGCATTGGTTGACCATGTTAACAATTGGTACAATGACAATGATCTCAAATTAATTGTAAAACAAATGTCATATAGTTCATTTTGGTAAACAAAACAGTTTCACTTACCATATAGGAGATGCATATCTCCAGCCAGACACTCCAACCAAGGTCAGCATGTCTCCACAGTAGCTTGGAAAGCCTTTTATCTGGCCCATCTAATTTCCAAAGGCATCTCTACTAGATCCAAAGATGTTTTAATTCTCCTTCACTCATATCTTATAAGACTTATTATTGAATATAACTTACCTTTTGGCATGTGCTTATCTAAAAATGTTACACTACTTGGGAGACCTGCCATGATGTATATACTTTTCTTGGAGAAAGCAGGAAAATGACTGTGGACCTTGTTCTTAATATACTGTATATGATTTAGAGTTCTTCTGAGTCTTCTGGTGGCACAATACATCTGATTTCTGGAAACCATTTAAAATATTTGGACCCACTAGATTGAGTTTTGAAACATGGAGAATTAATGTCCTAAAAAGCAGACTTATATGTACCAATTCCAAGAATATTCCTTTTTCTCCAAGATATGGTGATTTCGGAGTTGGTATATATAAGTTCAGAGGCTGTTGGGCAGCTTGCCCCAACCCAAAAATAAAGAGGCTAACAGGAGAAGGAAAGTGGTTTTAGATTTTTTCTTCTCCTGGATTTTTGATCTTCTTTTTTTCAGCATGTTGGCACTCAGCATTTTGAATGCTCACAATTAAGTAGGGAGCCCTGAGTCCCACTTCAGCACTTACATTAAGTTAAAATGAAGTACATTCTTAAGGCTGAAAGGAGTAATGAGACATTGTTTATAGAAAGAAATTGTATCCCTTGAGGGTACACTTGGAGAGTGGGGTAGCCCATGGTACATGACTAAGAGCTGAAGTGATGAAATATAGTAAGGAAGTGGGAGAGGCAATGGACTGGCACTGACCAGTTTAGTGACTCTGGGGCTCAGTGAATAATGAGAGGCAGGTGATTGGCAGTGACCAATGCAAAAAATAAAGGGCTCAGTGAATTATGAGAGACCAGCTTACTGGCAGTGACCAGTGCAATGAGTTAGGCGCTTGGTGAATAAACAGAGGCAGGTGATTGGTACTGGCCAGTGTCACAAGTCAGGATTTTGGTGATTAATGAGAGACAAGTGATTGGCAGTGACCAGTGCCATGACTCAAGGGCTCAGTGAATGATGAGAGAGCAGCTTATTGATACCGACTGGTGCCATGAGTTAGGGGCTTAGTGAATGCTGACAGGCAGTAGACTGGCAGTGACCGGTGTCATGAGTTAGGTGGTCCATGAATGATAAGAGGTACCAGACTGGCCATGACCAGTGCTCAGGGACTTGGAGAATGATAAGATGCAGTCTCCTAAGACATATAATGAGTCATAAGCAAAACATGTGTATTTTTTCTGTAATAAAAGTAGTAATGTTATCTTTTTTCACACTGTATTCTTTAGTATATTTGTTAATATTTTTCATATTTTCTATGAAATGGATATTTCAAAGGGGATATTTGCTACTCACTACAATCCATGATACAGTGTGGCTTCACTTAGCACTCTTCCATCAGGGGTGTTACATGAAAATAACACGTCTTCATGAAGCTCTAACGGGTATTTGTGATGGGCTGAGGAAAGTTTTCTATATCCCTCTATTCTACAATATATTAATAAATGATATGGCTTTTGTTGGTATGTCTCAAACGTACTTAAGAGTAAGACAGAGACGCCTGCTCAGGTAATTGATTCTTTTCTTTGCCATATGATAATGAAATGCCTGGCAAAATATATGCATTTCTTCAAAGGTTCAGGAAATATGTAGCATTTATGAAACATAAGAAATTATAAAACCAGGGGGCATTAGACAATACTACTTAAAACACAAAAGGATATGAAAGGCAGAAAGCCTGAATCCCAAATAGGTAAAAGAAGGGATAGCTCTGAGAAGAAGGAAAACAAGTCTTTTATGATTTATAAGGTAACAGAGTGAGAGCAAACAAAAAAAATACTAAAATAAATCAGATAGAGCATGCTAATTGAGATAGCATAAATGAGGATGACAAAAGAGTACTTAACCTCAATAATAAGAGAGAAGAGTCTAAATGGGGATACGTGTTCGATAAACAGATACTGGTTGGAATCCCACCACTGTTAACCAATGTAAAGGGAAAAGACACGGTAGATTCGTGGAGAAAAGTCAGTAAAATTTATGGTTGAGCAATGTGCACTCGATCATATGAATGCAAACTATAAATATATATATATATATATATATATATATATATATATATATATATATATATATATATATCAATGTATTCATTTAAATCAATATGCAGAATCATCAATGCACATTACAGAATTTGACAAATATCACAAGAAAAAAAATAAACATTCTCTTCCTATGGTTGCTGAAAACAGGAATAATGCCCCATTTTCAGACGTGATATACCTACAGCTGCATATAACTGGCTGACATTTTCTGTAGAAGGCACAGAATTAACTTTTCCATGAGAAATTAAAAACCTTATCACTTCAAGCGTAACTAAGTGGATTCTCATTCATTCTGCAATGACACCAGAATTTGCCAACAAAAATATAGGACTTAAAGGAAGGACAGAGTTAATATGAGTGTGACCATTGTAGATGGCCATTTTATCAGTGACTGTATGCACTCACACAAGGACACATGGGTAACGATACAAGCAAGTGGAAAGTGAATCAGTACTTGTTTTCTCAGACTGGATTGCACAAGTGTCTCAGTTACTACATGCTTGATGCTTGTTATCAGTCTGAGCATCTTCTCTTTCTCACTGAACTCTCTAATGTTCAACTAATTTCCCACAAATAATCAGATATAATATCTCTGAGAAACGGGTGTAGCAACCTGATTTCTGCACTGAAAACCTCTACCCCAGATGCCTGACATCGTCATGGCTTCGATCAACTTAATTGCTTTTCAACTAGAAATGAAAAAGCTTGCCATTTCAGACAAACCTAAGTAAATTCTCATTCATTCTTCTATAACATAAGAATAGTCTGTAAAAAGTCAGAAGCACTCAATGATTACTGTAAAATATTTGCTGTTTGGACCTTATTTCATCTTTTTATGTCACCTACATTTATCCTTGTCAGGAACATGAAAAAAAAATTCACCTCGCCATCACTGGGTAAAAAAAAATGACAAAGGCTCTTTCTCATTAACCTGCCTGCCACAGAAACTACAGAGTAATATAAAACAATGTATGTAACACATTTTTAACTTCATTATTCCCTCAGGAACTGATGAGTGAAAGGAAAGGTCCATAATAGATCACTCTCTTTATCAAAAGTGTGGTTCAGAGGTAGAAGAATTAATGCTGTTTTACATTCCTAGGTCTGGCATTTGGGTCTATATTATATTATCGCACGCTTACAAAAGCGAACAATAATTAATCGACCCCATGTAAGCAAAACCTTACAATGTCGAAACTTCAGACCAGTGATTTTATTTTCCAAGGGAAAAAAATCGCTGTTCCAAAATAAAAAATAAATAAATAAATAAAACTTTAAAACATTACATAATGTGGGAGGCTTTGCCCCCTACACCTCCCTACTTAAATATACCAACTCTGAGATCGCACTACAGTGCTGAAAATGGCAAAGTAACGAAAGTGGCTAAGCGAATTCTTTCCCAGGGAAAGAATTAATTGAAAAGCCGCGTCGCTATTTTGCCTTTTCATTCTTTTAGATTCAATCAAGACACATTCGACAAAATGCTTCTGCGATCTTTTAATAGGAACCCTGGCATTCAGCCCATGTGAAGTTTCACATTCTTGTATTACACATTGCTTAGCTTGTTAGTCTAAAAATATGCTAAGTCTGTACTCCATAGTTTCTTCATATCTTCATACCTTGAAAGGTACTTCCAGATGAAAAGAATTCATAAGTCAGTCAATAGAAAGATTGATAAACAGACCAACAGGTATGCATATAGGCAGGTATGCATATAGGCAGGGAGGTGGACAGGAAGACATGTAGATAGATAGATAGATAGATAGATAGATAGATAGATAGATAGATAGATAGATAGACCGACAGATAGATAATTGAAAAAATCCCTTATGATATAAAGAGACCAATGACTGTGAATAACAAGCAGTCTGGTTCTACTACCGCTAAACAGATCTACAAGCCTTTAAAAAATGTGCATACCACTTAAAGTCTTAATTCTACCCTAGCAGGAAATAGGGTATTCTGGAAGGACATTGGCCTGTGAGCGTTTTTAGTTGCCTTCAAACAAGATTGCAGACGATGTGGGGTAAAAATAGTGACTGTCCTGTCACTGCATATTGTGCTACTGACTCTCAATCTGTTTCTCTCTTTCACACACACACAAACACACAAACACACAAAAACACACATTCTGTCTCTCCTTTTCATTCTTCATTCTCCAAGCATTCAGCATTCAAGCCTCTGTTGGAAATCGAGTCATAAACCTTGTTTTACATAGACTGGATCAGTTTGAGTTTACCAACTTATGCAATGTCACTTCATCAGATAAGTAATAAAAACATTTATTTTTTTCATTTTGTTTTGATCACATTTGTGTAATGGTCTGTATACTTCTCTGTGTACAGCTATTTTTTCCTCGTGGCACTGTTGTGGTACTGACTATCTAATACAGCAATAGCCCCTTTTTTATCTTATATCATTTTAATATCATTATTAACTTGAGGAACATAACGTGTTTGCTGCTTGATATCAGATTATAAAACTGAAACTTACATTGCTTTGATAAAGCATTACTGAACACTCCCTCATATGTCGCTACAAATGCAGAAATAACATGGTTTGAAATTAGAACAAAAGTCAGAGTTCATATTACAGTTAACTTCTCCTACAGCAACGCATGTAAAGTTACTGAAACCAGATACTTTCAGTCTTCCAGTTTACAGGCATATAATCATCACTCAGGGGTTGTATACTTCAGATTAATTGAAAACAGCATATTTTTCACTTTTTGGATCTTTCTGTTAATGTAAAGCAGGGTGGTCCTATAGTGAGAATAATCAGGTAAGGTGAAGGGTATAGAGGGGAGCTGACCTAAGCATTAACTTTATTTTGTTGTTGTGTGGTTTAGTAATAATGCTTTCAGTTATTTTAGTTGTAGGCTTTTGTATTTAAGTTCTTTTGCATGCATCTACCTATGATTCAGCATTCTTTGCTTTTAGGGACATTGAGGTAGATGAAAATACAAGTAAAAAATATTCTACACGACCTTCACATATAACAAAGGAACAAAAAAGAAATACAAGGGTACTATATATAA
Organism: Protopterus annectens; assembly: GCF_019279795.1. Taxonomy (NCBI): domain Eukaryota; kingdom Metazoa; phylum Chordata; order Ceratodontiformes; family Protopteridae; genus Protopterus; species Protopterus annectens. The sequence goes on from NC_056725.1 coordinate 910,782,989, forward strand.
CATTTGGGCAGCCAAAGTTAATGCCCACCTTTGAGAACTACAGTTTCAGATAGTACTCAGTAAATTAAGTCCCTTGTCCTCCTACCACAAATGAAATACCTTGCCATTTTAGACACACCCAAATGGATTCTATTTATTCTGTTAAAACATCAGAATGGTCAGGAACAAGTCAGTAGCATTCAATGTGATTACTGTTAAACTTTTTCTACCAGGGCATTATGTTATCTCTTTATGTCACCTAGACTAATCTTTGCTAGGAACATGAAAAATCTCATCTTGCCATCAGCTCCATAAAAACTAGGGAGAGAGCATCATACCTCAAGCAATTTATACATAAATGCATGTTTTTTTTTTTACTCTGTTTACCTATTCAAGATTCAACAGTCATCATTATTATTCTTTATTAAGATAAAACACATATGTGAGGATAGTATGAAAAGCATTATATATAAATGGAATTTAAAATGTCACATGTTCAGTCTGGGTCTATAGTAAAAGCCCAAAAGTCCGTAACCTCGAAGCTATGTACATCGACACATAAAGGTTGATGTACATAAACATCGAAACACGTAAATGGCGAAAATCACAACGCCGAATGGGTTTGTAAGCCAGCAGCGTGATCATGGGGATAAGGCAACACCTGAAATAGCGTATAGGATCCACAAATGAAGGACGTGATAAGCAGCAAAATCCACACGCTAGCTGCTAAATCTCACAGTACAAACCAGCAAATAGCCAACAAGCTGCAGAAATAAAAGTCAATAGGAATTTAATGGTTTAGCGCTTTCTCTCGCTAGAGGCGAGCTTCATCAGAACCACAAACAGTGTACATCTACTTCCTTAAAAAACAAGAATGGCGCCAAAAGCAGCCATGGTACAGGAAGTGCTAAAATTAAAGACATAAACACATAGTCTATTAAAAACATTTAAAAATCAATTAATTGAAATATCACTAAAGTGCATATAGTGCAAATGAAACAAAACAAATATGTATAAAGCTGGAGTTGACCCTTCATATCAAATATAAAAAAACTACAATTAGTTGTCTAATAGTAGAGCAGACCTGATCGATATACTTTCATTAATGCCTGGTGGAGTTATAGCATCCAAATAGAGTTGCCACCAGAGCTCTCTGTAAGACAAATAATTTTTTACATCGCCTCCCCTAGGATTTCTTCTAACAGTCTCCAAAATAGCAAATTTGAAGATATGTGTAGCACCTAATTCTTAAATGTGCTTACTAAGGGCATTTTTCATATCAAATTTACGTATACTATATAAGTGAGAATAGATCCTTTGACGCAATTGTCATTCTGTTTTCCCTATGTAATAGGAATTACACATTTGACATATTGCGATATAGACAAGCATGGTTGACCTGCAGTTACCCTTGCTGAAATAAACTTTGCTTCGACCTGCATTATGTAAAGTAATACTACTTTTGTCAAATATATAGCTACATTGTTTACAAGTACCACATTTGGAAGAGTGTGTAACTGAATTCAGAGTGGGTACAATCGTACTTTCCAAGATGGATTTAAGATTCCTACCCATTTTGTATACAAATCTGGGTTCAGAGCCCAAGATGTCCGCAATGCCCTGGTTTGTGGTCAGAATATGCCAATTTTTGTATATGGTATTTTTAATAACATTGCTAAATGGGCCATATTCTATGACACACACTCTATGTGACCTATCGTATCTTTCCATAGGCCTTAAATTGTCTACTATGGAAACAGAGTCAGGGTCTGAGAAATTGGAGATTTTACTATTGGCCCCTAATACATTCAAAACATATTCAGCAGTGTCATCGAGAATTTTTATGTTGTACCCTCGATCTTTGAATAGAGCCTTAATATATTCAATTTCTTTTACCACATCCGGGTATTCAGAAGTCATCCTAATGGCTCTAATACATTGCCCTTTAAAGATGTTCCTCTTCATGTTGAGAGGATGACAACTGTTGTAGTCTAAATATGAGTTGGTAAAAGTGTGTTTTCTGTATACAGAAGATTTGAAGCTACCATTTTCAAGAGAAATATAGGTGTCGAGATAGGCCACACCTATATCACTATGTGTGGAAGTAAATTTCAGAAAACTACTACTGTCATTCAGAAATTTCATAAAAGATTCAAACATTTCAATGTTTCCTTTCCATAGAATGTATATGTCATCAAGGTAGTGAGAATAATAAGCTATGTGATGGAAAAATACACTGTTAAACACACAGTTCTCCTCCCAATCAAGCATAACCAGATTCACAAGCTGCCCCCATGGCTACTCCTCTGGTTTGCTTGAATATTTCCCCCTCAAAATACACATAGTTGTTATCCAAAACTATACTCATGAGGTCCATAAGTAAAGAAATCTTGTCCCAGCTCAGATCTGTATGTTTCCTCAAACTACTGGAGAAAGCTTCTAATCCTTCTTCCCAGGGGATACAACTGAACAGATCTATGACATCAATAGAACAAAATATTATTTCGTCTTGTTGAATGTTCACTGGGAAATTACGGAGAAATTCCCAGGAATCTTTAACCAAGTGACCTAGCTTGTTATAGATAAATTTCAAGGTGTAATCAATTACTGTACCTATAGGAAAAGTTTTAGATTTGCTGCCCGAAATTATAGGGTGTAATGGGGGATTCAAGTGATCCTTGTGGACCTTCGGAATACCCACTATGGTGGCAAGGATGGGATTGTCTACCACCATAAAATCAAATAAATCCTTAGTGATTCTTTGTTGTAGCAAATATTCCTCTAAATACATCTCAATTCTTCTATAGGCAATATTCAACTCGTTAATGGAAGAGGTTTGATAATTGCCAGACTGGATCTAAGGACAATTCACTTAATATTTTCTTTTCATCATGTGACAGATTTTCCTTTTGATCTATCAATCTCTTTTTTCTGTATATAGATTTATTAAGAGAATAGATCTCCTTCATGACCCTCTTCTCAAAAATAGAAACTGTGGGGTTATTGGTCGGGATAAAGGTGCTCTTTTTCTTCAAAGGTCTACCAGTGTTTGTCTCTAATGTGTTGCTGTTCTCAAACATTAAAGCTAAATTAAGCTTTCTAGTGTATTTCTTTATATCTAATAAAGAATCAACAAGTACATTGCTATAATTAAAGATTTTAAAATTCTTGTATTCATTTATAACATCATCAATTACGAATCAATTGAAAACAATTGCCTATATTCTTTCAGTATTATCTTCACAAACAGATGGGGATAAGGATAAGGAAATTTATCCTTTTCCCCACTGTAGTGCAGTCTCGGAGTTGATATATTTAAGTACGGGGATGTGCCCCTCACATAGGGGTGCAGTGGGGCTTGCCTCTCTGCAAAAGTGTGTTAAATTCTGTTTTTAATGTTGGTGTTAACATACCTGTGATGCGCTCTTTGTTGACGTAACACGTTCGGCGTTGCGAAAAAAAAAATTTTTCAAATTTATTTTTTCTTTCAGTTATAATCTTCACATGTAGTTGTTTATTCCTTACTATTGTTTGTTATTATTGTTTGTAGTACTTGTTTTCTTACTGTAATTATATATTGTACCTTCTGGAGATTTTCTCCTTGGGTTTCCACTGAAAATGGGACAAAATCCCAGTTGGACTAACCCAGTTAACAAATGTTAATAAATAAATAAATAATTGCTCCAGTTGGACTTTCCTGGTAAACGAATGTAAAATAAATAAAACAAATAAATAATGCTAAATTTACAACCAGCTATTGATTTTTTTTTGTTTGTTTGTTTTTGTTTTTGTAAATCCAATATAGTAAGGTCTAATCATTAAAACTGCAAAGCAGAACATGTGTGCGCATGTCATTTATAATCCTATGAGATTTTTTTTTTCTTAGATCATTAGGGTTATAACAAAATTTCATGTACAATTCAAAGGTAAAATTAAACTTATTAAAAATATATTCCATACTTGGCAAGATAATTTTTCATAGACGACATTACTTATCTGTGCATTCTAACATAATCTCTGGCAATGCTACAATAAAACGCATTAATGTTGGTTTTCCATTTTTAGGCTATTTTGATAATAGTGACTAAAACTGCTTTCACTTTAACCTGCTTTAGTGGCATATTCAATTTATTGTATTCTGTACCAAAAACACCGCCATCTCAAGACAGTTAAAATAATTTAGGGAAAATTGATCCTAATTAATTTGCAATGAAGTCACTAATGCTTTCTGCATATTGGCTCTCACGTTTCTCACACTTCTGCATCAGGTGTCTGACTTTAAATAGTTCTGTAAGGGTTAAGTACCATTTGTGTATGTAGGAACTACACTGCAGACCTAAATATCATTCCACTTTCTGAGTCCTCTATCACAGATGCAGACTATCTTCCAATATTCCACAGTTAAAAGAAGCCCCTCTTATCTCCTTCATCTGATTTGTAGTTCATTTAATCCTACCTAAGAATACAATGTGCTACCTTTCTACTTCTTAACTGATTTCTGCCCTGGGGCCACTCTTAAACTATTCCTTACACTCTCATTGTTCCTAGCTGTAAAATAAAGCTGACTGGTAAATGGGTGCACTACTGTGGCATCTTCGTGATATAGAGTGAATAAGCCCAGCCTATGACTCATGTGACTGGGGTTTGGTTAGTGGTCTAGAAAACAAAGATCGGGAAAGGAATGAATCATCTGTGCCCACATGCCTGTCTCTCTCTCTCTCCATCTCTCTCTGTCTTTCTCCCTCTCTTTCTGTTGGGAAAAGAGAGAGACATTATATGCAAGGGAGAGGTGCAGATGTTGTGCTACCAGTGTTACCAGAGAACACAGTAGAGTGCATGCCACTTTAGAGGAGATGGGGCAGAGAGGAGGTGATGTGCTACCCCTGAGGCAGAGCATAGCCTAGAATTGTTTCATGACATGCTTCTTTAAGGTGGGACTCCAAGATAGTCACAACATTATGAATTTTGGAAAGTTTGCCTTATAGTTTGGTGCCCAGAAGTGCCTGTTTGAAGGTGGGGTCCCATGGTAAGCATATCACAATGCAGGTTAGGCTGTTCACCTCACAGGTTGATTCTTAGAAGCAAGCCTTGAACCAGTACAGGGGAGTTCGGATATAAAAATCTGCCTCCTATCATTATAAGTCTCCTAGTCAATCTGACCCTCACCCCCTAGTAACTCATGGGGAAGAACTGTTCCATTTGGGAGAACAGACAGAATGATAATCAGTTGGAGGTGGTAGAAATTCAAAACAAAAAATATTTGCCATTGTTGTGCTGGAAGTCACATTATAAACTTCAGTTTTCAAAATTTTGGAATTAAAATTAGTGATTCAGTAAAATTTGCTCATTTGCATACCCCACTGCCTTAGTCCCTGGTTACCCTACTACACCACAGCCTTCCTCCTTTGCAACCAGTGTTACCTGTTCTTGTTTTGATTCTGCATGCTATAGACTACAATGGCAAAATGCAGATTTCACTTAAAATTGACTTTTCACATTTTTTTTATTTTTGGCAATATCCCGTTTGTGCGCCTCTGCCCTATGCTTAAACTGCCGAAATCGGCCAAAAAAAACCTTTGAATTTTATAATTTTGAAATACTTTTCAAGGCCAATGGCCATATTTTTGGCTATTGGCATGCCTAAGGATTCTAATACATGCTTTACTTTGAGCTGTCAGGCTTCCGTTTTCATTTTTGTAGAAATGTACTTGGTTACTAGCTGAATACATTTCTACACCTCACACTATTCCCACACAGATGCCTGTCTCTTTACTGAATTGCTAATTCACCTCATTTGCATAGTTTTCACCAGCAAATGAGGTAATTAGCATTATTCAGTTATGTCCGTGCAGGAATAATACTGCCAGGTTCGTGCACATCCCCAGGCTTGTTTACTGGATCGCTCTGTGGCCATATTCCATGCATGAGTGGCTGCACTATTCTTACATTCTGTGTAAGCTTTATTGAATCACAGGGTTTGATTCTAAAATTGTTGAACGTGGCAATGTCCCTCATGTTTGGTAGGAGTGCTTCCCAAGTTTGTGCAGCCATTACAGAGAAACTGTACTAAGTTGTATACAGTTTGTTTAGTGTGGTGGAGTGGAAGGTTTGGAATCTCAGGTTGTATGAGAAATAATTTGAAGGTCTATTGATATAATAATTTATATTTTAGGGATTTTAGTGGTAGGATATATCTTTCATTTACAGGAATCCATTTTACCTTAGATAAGATGGTACAATGGTGTTCACTTTGTGAGGCCAGTGTAATAAAATTTGCAGATTAGATTGGATTTGATTTGCAGAGCAGCTAACTTTAAGCCAATTTTCTTTCTCAAGTAGATTTTTGATAGTGCTGTAGGAGAGATGAGATCTGTAGATAACCATATAATCTCCATAAATAATTATTAGGGTGTCAGAGAGGTGGCTTTGGAGGACGTAATGAAAAAGAAGAATGCGAGAGGTGAGAACACAGAGCACTCAGTAACTCCTTCGATAAGGAGTGAAAGGAATGAAGAACGTTTCCCTGTTTGCACTATAATGTGCTTGTATTAGAGAAAATTCATGAAATGATGGATGTTATCAGAACTTATTCCTACTAGTACGAGGGCATTGATAAGTAGTAAGTGATCCACTATGCTGATAGCTTTGGTGAGGCTTATGAGGATGGTCCTTGTGAGATGACTACAGTTTGTGTTATGTATGAAATTGTCTGCTGAAGTGTAGAAAGCTAGTATGGTGCTGTCTGATCAAGAATCCATGTTGATAGGGAGAAATTATGTTATTTTATTAATACAGTCAGCAAGCTGTGCAAATATTAATTTTTCCAGTACTTTCCAGCTGTTGGAAAAATGGAGATGGGTCATAAGGTTTTGGTATATTTAGGTGCAGTGACTTTGGAGATAAGTTTATCAAAGGCATTCTTTTATTCATCAGACAATATGTTTATTTATTTATTTGGAGATGCAGAGGTTGTAAAGGCGAGTGGATGAGGAAATTATGTGTTGTTTGAAAGGGAATATGAACCAGTAGGAAGAGGCTGCCAGTTCCTGAGAAAGCATCAGATGGAATTTGTATTATTAGAATGCTAGCATCTTTGCTTGTTATTTTTTTAATGAAAAGCGGTAAGTCTACAAAGTAGGATTTGTAGTTTGTTGGGCTGAAAGGATGAGGTGAAATAGAAGATAATTCTTTGAGCAAAGCAGTTGAGAAAGCAGTCATGAGGATGGAGGGATCCAGATGACTCAGCTGTGCTCTCCAGATGAACTGTTAAATGCCCTTGGTAATAGCACGAGTCAATTTACTAATAGCCCAAAGTGGTATTACTTCTGCAGCTACGTGCTGTGCCCAGGGTGAAATATATGTCATATACAACTGTCTCATAAAACTCATTGTTGCCACTCGTGGCATGCTAGCCTTTTTTAAAAAAATCTGTATTCATAGAGGACAGAGTAACAATTAAACTAGTTATTATCTTATCTAAGAATGCTTGCTATCTCTTATGGAAATATATACATTAATTTGTTTTCTTCATTTGGTACCTAATTTCTTAGTTAAAATAAGGCAATGGTGGTTTCCTTTTATCATACAAATGCCTAGATATAAGTGAATATAAAAATGCCTTGCATACATATTCCCCTACCCTCTGCCCTTTGATGTTCTGCTGCTGTCAGGAAGCTTCAGCTATTTTGGAAAGTTTTCCTACCATCCTTACCTTACAATATCATGAGGACATGCATAAACATTTGATTATACTAAAATAACTACCAAAAGAAAAAACAAATATAATAAAATAAAACTGCAGCTTATGAGGATGGTCCTTGTGAGTCTTTTTTTTAACAGTTTGGTTTTTGTCCTTATCATCTTTGAACAGTCTATGACTAGCTTCCTAATTCCTTCAGTCAAATAGTGACATTTACTTACTTTGTTAGATTTCCCTGAAAATATTTCTCAGTAAGTTTAATTGTTCTAGTTTGTTCTGTCTGGAGATGTGCAGTGTTATCTTGCTGCTTATATCATTCTTTGTCACTCTACACAGTTCCCCATATCCATTACTTGGTGTAACAGACACCATTTTTTAGGGCTGGGGTCAGTACAGAAGTTAACATATCCTGAGGGTCTGGCTGACTACTTACACAGTGGGAGAGTTTTTTTTTTCTTTATAACCTACCCATTTCCTGCCCCCTCCATTCTCTTCACTGATCTTCTCCTTTCACTGGACCATGCCTCACCTCAGGGAGCACCATCATCAAACTCCCTCCATCCTAGGATCTCTCCCTGCCATTGATTCATATGCCCAAGATGTTAATGAAACTTGAGTTGCCTTCACCATAGCTCAATTCAACTGAATATTGCTCATAATCTGAAATGTTATCAACTAAATCAGACCTTGTTACCACATTTCTCTGGCTCAATTTCTGTCATGTGGTTATTGCATCCCCCACATTATCCTCTTAAACTACCTCTCATCTTTGAATACATTCTTTCTGGTAATGGCTACACAAAAGTTTTTGCTAGTGATCAAAATCCTACTAGGGTCCTCAGCTACTCTCTGACTATAGAACAATGTTCACGCTGCGCTGTCTCCACACTGGGCCAGTAATCAAGGAGACTGAATCCTCACCACTGACAATGGAGAGGGATGTGCACTTGGAATACAAAAGGATACACTCAGTATTTCCAGATGCAAACCTCTCTGCATCAAGTACAGTCTCCCTTAAAAGGACACAGGGAACACACTCATCCTGGTGTCTGGATTTCTCTATATCTGTCTCCCTCCAGGTCTCCAGTAAGACTCAGTATTGGTACAGCTGTAGGGTTAGGTCCTCGGCCGGAGTGTCCAAGCCAAGTCCTCTAGCACCCTCTCCCTAAGATCAGTGCTTTGTTTCCTTACCCCAAGTAGCTGACACAAACACACACACACACACACACACACACACACACGCACACACACACACACACACACACACACACACACACACACACACACACACACACACACACACACACACACACACACACACATCTGGGAAAGGCTGGTACAGATTTACCTGCTGTGCCCCCTTCTGCCCAGAGTATAATGTAGTTATCACCACCACCAGACACTCCACAATCAGCTGTTCTAAGGCCCTTAACAAAGGGTGTCCAATTATACTGTGTAATGTTAATACTAATACAAATGGTAGTAGTTGACCAAGACAGCTAGGCCTTCTGGAGTGTCACCATATAAATATAAGCACTCTCAAAGGTTAAGCACTTTCTAAAAGGACCAACCACAATAAACATTTTAAACATAATTAATAAATAATAATAGAGCATGAAAATACTGAATATATATTTACAGTAAACCACAGACTTCAAATCACAGGTATATTGAAAATAACATTGATGGACAGACTCGTACAAATAAAGAGAAAACAGTCTCTAAACTAAGCTTCACTATATTCCTGACTGAATCTAGGGGAATTGCTATTCCCTAATAATTTATTTGATAGAACAAGGCACAATGAAATACGTGAGCAGTCTTTCTAGCCAAGTTTCCCAAAACAGAATGCTCAATAGTCAGATATTACTCTCTGTAAAATATAATATCCAAGATGGCTTGCAGAATAACCTCATCTGGTCACCTGACTCTAGTTTCTTACAGTATCCCCCTTTAAAGCTGACAGGAATTTAGCATAGATGGCTATAATACACAGATAAGTGCTTATGGCAGTACCGGGGCTTCCTGTCTTTTTACTGAGCTAACAAACGAATGCTTCTTCCAGACCCACCACCTCCTGTCCTTTTCAAAGGATCATAGGATAGGGCCCTAAAAAGTCTAGCCAATTTCTTACCCTTATTGCCATGGTCAGCACCTATTGCCCCTGTCCAAGAGGGACACAGGTGGAACCCCTGTGGTGAATTTACGGTCACACATCCAATCACCCAGATTGCATTTTAAGAGGGTCATTGAGGTGCTCTGTTTGACATGAAGTGGGAGTCTGTTCCAAAGGTGTGGTGACCTCTGAGAGTCAAATGTGTCCCTCCAGCAGGTTTCATTGTCACATACCAGGTTAAGATCTTCAGAGCGAGTAACACGTGTACTATTTGACTTATAGATATGCAGCATTTTCAATAAAACAGGGTCAGAGATTGCCTTATATACAAAGCAGAGATCCCCTCTGAGTAGTCTGTATGAAACAGAATAAAGTGACAGCAATTTTAGATGATCCCCATAGGACAGATGCTGAAGACCATGAATTTTCCTTCTGAGGAACTGTTATGGTTTCTCCAATTGCTGCAGGTTCTTGGAAAGGTGCATACCAAAAGGGCCATTATACAGAGAAATTATAACTTCTTTTTTTCTGGAGGCAATACACTTACTTATGAGATGAGCAATGTAGAATGCCCTTCTTACCACTGTGGAGTCATGGTGGTCAAAGGTAAGGTTGCTGTCAACCTGTGTTCATAGCTGTCTCACCACCGAGTGGGTACTTAAGGTGTTGCTATTGATGTGGTAGTTAGTAGGAACATAGATTTTACAGAAAGGAATGATAATACATTTTTTGCATTGAGTTGAAGGCCATGACGTTGGCAACAATCATTTGTTTTTGTAATACCTTTTTGCAGGATATTGACATTATTTGGAGATTCTATGACCACTCCCAGTTTGCAGTCATCAGCAAACTTTTGTCAGCCACAGACCTTTAGTTTTTGCTTGTACTACATAGAAGTAGATTCCAAACAGTAGAGGTCCTAGGACTGATCCCTGTGGAACACCACTGGTTACAGTTCTGCTGTTGGAGGTGGATTCCCTTATTTTGACTATATAGGTTCTATCAGTGAGTCAGTTAGTGAAACATCCAATGATATAAGGGTTGATATCTCATTGGGTGAGTTTGTCAATGATGCCTGAGTGGTGGATAGTGTCAAACACCCTGGCTAAGTCCAGGTAGGCTGTATGCACAGATTTCCCCTCTTCAAGGGCCTTGGTGACTGTCTCTAGGAAGTTCACCAGGTTTAATAGGCATGATCTCCCTTTGAGAAATCCAAACTGAGTATGGTCAAGCGTTTGGAGATTATCTATATCTTTGTTGATAAGGGCCATGATGATTCACTCCATGGCCTTGCAGATAAGGCTAGTCAGTCTAATAAGTCTTTAGTTCCCAACATCAGTGGAAGCATCACCTTTGTGCAAGGGGAATAAATGTGGCCATTTTCCATTCTCCTGGTAGGAAGTCAGTGCTTAGTCTATGACTGAAAAGTGTACCCAATGGTGTTGCTAATGCATGTTGGAGCCCATGTAGGATCAACCTGGGATGTTATCAGGTCCTATGGATGCTTTGATTTTGGCCTTAGATGGGGCATTTATGACCTGCTCTTTAGAGATACAAGGTGGGGGACAGGTGGTAGGGATGTCATGGGGTACATGTGTCAGTGACAGGGTAGTGAAGTTTTCACAGAACTTGTTGACCAACAGGTTAGCTAAGTCCACAGGCTCAGTATATTAACTACCAGTTTGGCAGAAATCTAGGCCTTTCCTTTTAGGTTACGGATGTAACTATAGAACGCCTTTTGGTTATCCTTTGTAGATGAAGCTAATTTGGACTTGTAGTTTGTTTTGGAGGACTTCACAAAAAGTCGTATTTGATTGTTTAAGCTGAGGAGGGAGTGTTTCCAGTTTAGGGGGGCTCAATCCCTCTTACTGTTAGACAGCAATTTCTTCCACTTATTGTAAAGCCTGTTAATGGCAGTTGGCCACTAAGCAGGTTTGCTCTTCTTTGAGGAGCTTGTTTTGGTCCTATCAGGTATGACTGGGTCAAAGTAGTTATATAGGTGTTTATATGAAACATTGTTGTAGAACTTGGCATAGTTGCCAGGTACATGTGAGAGAGGAGGTGCAGAGAAGTTGGCTATACCATTCCGTAAGAGGTTATAATCTGTTTTGGAGAAGTGTTTTAGTTTAGTTGCTGCTGGGGGGTATCAGGTGTGATAGTTACTTCAAATGAGACCAATTTGTGGTCAGATCTCACCATGAAAGACCTCACAGTTGGGGTGCTACAATGGTCCCCCATATTGGTAAGCACCAGATCCAGGATGTTGGCACACCTTGTGGGGCTGTCAACAGGTGAGCCAGGGCACTGGAGTTAATGAAGCTGAGGAACTTTTGGGCAAGTGAGTTTGAGCACAAGTAATTTACCCATTCAATGGATGGATAGTTAAAGTCATCCAAAACCATGGTGTTTGGATGTATCTTGATTGACTCAAGTAGATCCAAATAGGCAGAGTGAGTGTCCTGATTCTTGGAGGGGGTCCTGTAGCTGGCAATGACTTGAATAGGTGTTCTAGAAACAGTTAATCACACCTAAAGTGTCTCCAGGGAATGATACTGTTTAACCAATCTGGAGGTGTATTTATCTTTAATGAATATTGATACACAGCCTCCTTTAGATTGCATGCCTTCAGTCTGAGATCTAAACATGTGGATGGAGGTGTAACCTGGTATAGCTGGGGTGCTTTCCACAGCCCTGAACTAGATCTCCATGACTGCACAAATGTCTGCATCTTCCAAGGTGAGGACAACTTCCAGTGAGTGCAGTTTCATGTTGAAACTCCTAGCATTTAGCAGTATAACCTCGAGGTTGTTTTTAGATGGAGTTTTTATGTTGGGAAATTTGTCCTTGAGCCACTGTATAAAATGGCACTATGGTGGTGGCAAGAGCCTTAGGGGGTACCCAAAATCCCAGGAGTGACAGATGAAATCTATCTCTGGCAAAGCATCAAGGTCTGTCAATCATGTCATCCCAGGTTGACAGATAGTGGAACCCCTTAGAATGACACCAGAAGCTAAGCCAATTATTAAAGTCAATCCTTTTCTGTTTGTATTGAGGTGTCATCCTAGGTGTAGGTAAAATGCTGCTTAAGGCTGGAACATACCTGCCTGAGACACACAGTCCGAGAGCCAAGTTATGTCTCTCTTCATATAGTCCAGAGAGGTAAGTCTCAAGTCATTCACACCAACATGGGCTATGACAGACTCGTAACAGTACCTGTTGTTGGGAGACTTGAGTGCAAGTGTGATATGGTGTATCCTGGCACCTGACAGACAGCTGACCGTGACCTTTTCCTTATCCAGCACTGTAGAGTGCCGTTTTAATGGTTTAACAGCTCATTTACATTTCCCTTATTTTGCTTAAAGTGAGCTAGCTGGTTAACCTCTGCTGTCCCAGAAGCCTCTATTAAAGCATATAAAAAAAAACGTAAGCCTGTTTCCTACCTTTCCTGTAACTAGTGTTCCAGATACAGATTTGCTGTATTCAGGACTGTTTGTAAGCTTCTGAGCCCCCCAAGCCTTTCTGTGTTAAAGGGAAGCCTTCTAGCTTATCAGTGGGAGTGGTAAGCATTAGGTAACCTGTCTACCACATAGGGAGTGGTTCTGGCACAGAATTTGTAATTATTGGCCATTTGGGCAATCTTCCATCTCTCTCAACTTTCTGATTTGAAAGCCTACATTTGCACTTGTTTCTGTCCTGTAACTCAGGACTTGTAAGCACTAAATAAGCTACTAATTACTATAGCACTCAATCTTCCTCATTACCTAAAGGAAAACAGTTTTTGTACTTACTTTTCTCACTGGCATTGAGAAAAACAGCTCTTATACTCACTTTCCTCACTTATCTAGAGGAAAATAGTTTTTTATTCAGGCATGTCCAAGGGTCAGCTCCCAGTGTTCTCCCCTGTCTATCTGATGAATCTGTGCATTTTGAGGCAATGTAGAAATTGCCTCATGTACAAACAAACCCTCTCCTCCTACCACCCAACACTACAACCTGTGAGAGATGCACTTATTTAGCCAAACTGGAGGTAAAACTCTCACCAACCAAGACTGAACCTGACAGTCATGAGGAGAAGGTAAACATTTGCACCACACCACACTCATCAGATAGTCTCACTACGTCTACACCACCAAAATCCACACATAGAAACTCAAAAACATTCATGGAGGCTCTCAATAATAATCTGCCTAAGCAACAGAGACCTCCAAAGCAGAAACACAAGCAACCTCCATCCCCCAACACAACCCAAATGACACATAGCCCACAGATTCAGTGTGCCACTCAAACACAACCAATAAGGCAAAACAACATACCCAGCACACTAGTCATAGGTGACTCTATAGTCAGGCACACTGATGTCCCACTCACCAGGCTAAACAAGGAGAAAGTTACTGTCAGCTGCCTGTCGGGTGCCAGGATCCACCACATAACCCACGCACTTTGGTCACTCCAGAACAAGTACAAATATGACTCTGTCATTGTTCATGTTGGTGTGAATGACCTGAGACATACCTCCCTGGACTACATGAAAAGAGACATGGAAGAGCTCTGCGATCTTGTAGCCCAGGCAGGTATGACTCGAGCCCTGAGTAGCATTCTGCCATCGCCCAGAATGATACCGCAGTACATGGACAAAAAATATTGATTTCAACAATTGGCTAAGCTTCTGGTGTCATTCAAAGGGGACCCAGTATCTGTCTGCTTGGGATGACATGGTCGACAGACCACGATGCTTTCACACAGATGGCCTGCACCTGTCGCCCCTAGGATTCCTGATGCTGGCTAAGGCTCTTGCTGCCCCTATAGTGCCTTTTTTAGGCAGGGTTCAAGTAACAAATTCACCACCATAACAGGAACAGGTAAGCAAAAACTGAGGGTAATGCTACTCAATGCTAGAAGTCTAAATTTCAAAATGCACTCACTCGAGGCACTCCTTAAAATGGAGAACATCAATATCTGTGCAGTGACTGAGACCTGGTTCAAGGCTCCAGAGACCAACCCTGCAATACCAGGCTATAACTCATACCACACTTTTCGGCCATCTAACCTGGACCGAAACACCAAAGGTGGGGGTGTGTCCATATTCATTAAGGATATCCACACCTCCAGGCTAGTTGCTCAGCATAATGCATCCGAGGTTATCCAAGTGCAACTAACTCTTGGCAAAACTGCAATCCAAATTGTAGCTTGCTACAGATCCCCCACCATGCCCCAGGATTCTCACTCCGCTTTTCTTGATGTACTGGAAAATATTAGGGTTCAATCAAACACCCTAATAATGGGAGACTTCAACTACCCCACCATTAACTGGGAAAACTACTCATGTACTAACTTCTTAGCACAACACTTTCTGGAATTCATAAACTCCAATGCCCTAGATCAACTTATCCACACCCCCACCAGGAGCAACAATATCCTAGACCTAGTCATTACCAACATGAGTGACCGGTGTTCCACACCTGAAGTCAACTCCTCGTTGGTCCGATCCAACCATAAGCTTATCACCCTCGATATCCACATCCCACTCCCCCTATTAAGGAAACCACAGTAAGAAATTTCTCCACAGCCAACTTCATGCTTCTTAAGACAGAAGTAGTGAACTTCATGACACCCATGCAGATGGACAATACAGTTACAACTGCTGAATCCTATACAAATGCACTCTATAAGCACCTACATGAGTGCATGGATCATGCTATCCCAAACAGAACCAAGATGCTATCCTCCAAAAAAAGGAAGCCAATCTGGTGGTCCCCTACCATAAACAAACTGTACAACAGAAGGAAGAAACTGTTGCAAAAGAGAGTAAAATCCCATGAGTGGAGGAGCTCCCTGGTCAGCCTCAGTAAGAAGCTGAGATCCCTTATAAGATCCTCCAAAGCTAGCTACAAAAATAAAATTGCCACTAATTCCAAGGACAACCACAAAGCATTCTATAGCTATGTCAAGAATCTCAATGGCAACACCCAGATCTGCTCTGAGTTACAGCACAAAGGCATGAAAATTACAGAACCAACTGATATTGCTGACATCCTGGCAGATAGGTTCAGTGCTAACTTTACCCCCCCCCCCCTAAAGGGCCCATATCTATACAGGAAGAATGCAGAGTCCCTGTAATCACAACCACGCAGGTGAAAGCTGCACTCTCTAAAGCCAAAAACACAGCATCCATGGGACCGGACAACATCCCAGGCTGCGTTTTACACGAACTTCAGAATGAACTGGCTCCCCACTTAAGCACCATGTTCAATAATAGCCTTGCATCAGGCTTTGTGCCCACTGAATGGCGCACAGCAACACTTATCCCACTCCACAAAGGGGGAGCCACCACTGATCCCGGGAACTATAGACCTATTAGCCTGATGAGCCTGGTCTGCAAAGCCATGGAACATATCATCATGGAACTCATAAACAAAGACATTGTAACCTCCAAACTCTGGAACCCACCCAGTTTGGGTTTGTGAAAGGCAGATCATGCCTCCTGAACCTGATCGACTTCTTTGAGGCAGTCACCAAAGCCGTAGATGAGGGTAAAGTGTTTCACACAGCTATCTTGACCTCGCCAAGGCTTTCAACACCATGCCCCATTCTGGAATTATAGCTAAATTCAATAAACTAGGCAAAAATCCCTACGTCACAAGATGGGTTGCCAACTGACTCACTGACAGAAACCACACTGTAAAAGTTGCAGACTCCAAATCTGACCTCAAACCAGTGACAAGTGGAGTACCACAGGGCTCCGTCCTGGGACCACTCCTGTGGGGTATCTACTTCTCTGAAGTACAGGCTAACACAGAAGGCCTCTGGCTAATGAAGTTCGCAGATGACTGCAAACTAGGAGCCATAGTCAAGTCCCCAAATGATGTGAACATCCTACAGAAGGGCCTCTCTGAGACAGAGCCATGGCCTCAAGCTCAATGCCAAAAAGTGCAGTGTCATCCCCTTTGGTAAAAACTCTGTACCCATGAACTACCACATAGGCAGCAATCTACTTAACACCAAATGCATGATAAGAGACCTTGGGACCCAGGTGGACAGTAGTCTCTTCTTTGATAGTCACATCGCCACAGTAGTCAGGAAGTCCTTCTACATGGCACACCTCATCATAAAAGGGTTCTCATCCAGGAAAAAAGAGGTCATCATTACCCTCTACTCATCACTCATTAGACCCATTATAAAGTACAACGCCCCTTTTGGAATGTACCTCACAAGACATCTGCAGCAGCTGGAAAGGCCACAGAAGTACCTCACAAAGAGGATTACTGGACTCAAACAAATGCCCTACACTGACCACCTCAAAATCTCCAGCTTTACTCCCTAGCATATTGCCTACTCAGAGGTGATCTCTGCCTAACATATAAAGCTATGTCAAACCCAGAGCTGTTGGACATGCTACACCTAAAGAAATCCCAATCCCCCCAAGCTTCACGCTCTAGGGACCTAAACCTTGTCACCACAATAAACAGGACATGCTGGAGGGATAGATTCCTATCCCAGAGACTTCCCATACTCTGGAACAGGCTACCCATCTATGTCAAGCAAAGGTCTTTATTAGCACTCTTCAAGAAAAATCTTGATGAGTGGATGGGAAATAGGAAATACACCCCGGGGTTCACTTCTGTGTCTCTGCTCAACAGTGGCACAGGAAAATAACTTTCTTGGGTGGCGTAAGCCAGGGAACCTTGTTGGCTAGGCTTGCATAGGCCCTTGGGCCGATAGCCTAATTCCTACCTATGAACCTATGAACCTATGAACAATAAATGTACATTTCTTTTTATTCCAGCAGGGTGCACTGTTGATGCATTTTAACACAAGCAAAGCTAGCAAATACACTTTCAGCACAAGTATCTGTACAAATCAGTTTGATATACAAATAACATATAATTATTTACAGAATTCCAGCTATCTGTGCTGGCACAAGTCATCCATGCACTGCCCTCCTTCTCTTGGCATGGCTGGCAGTACCTCCTATCATCACGCACATCATTAACAATATTTACTCTGTGCAGATGTAGCAGATAGCATCAGCCACAAGAAGGTATGTACTTTCTTAAAGTCCATACAATCTCTCTGCCACTTCTGTTGTGTAGTCTGTATCAGGTGTTGCTTAAATAAGCTGAGCTAATTTGCCACAGTTACATCTTCTGATTTAGGCTGAGAACTGTATGTCAGTTATTTTCATTTCTGGAACTTTAATCACAGCTAATATGTTGCTATTAATTATACATAAGTAATAATTCATGAGTCTCATATATTTGAAACTGTGTAAGTTCAGTTCCTGCAATTGTTTGTGAAGCTCTGCATGTGCATTGCCATAAGGAACCATTTTTAGTACATATATACTGGGACTCATTAACAAAAGTCAAGGCTTTGAGCTAAGCCTACATGATTTATGTAAGTTAGTGTGATGAGTAGCAGAGCTAATCGAATATGCATGCTGCTCATTGTACATACACACTTGCAAGCACCTTTTCTTGATCAGCAATAGTGTTCACAGCCACCGAAAAGTGTTTGCAAGCACGAGCACGGAATGTAAACAAAATGGCTTACCTATAGGCAAACCTAATATAGGTCCAAGCACTGTAGCCCAGAAATACTAAGGCTGAGTACAGTGAAAGAGCTCTGAAGGAAGGGAAGTGAAATGGGTGAATTGTACACAATAACATCGGCTGTACTGCAGAAGTAATTAAGTGGGGAGGGGAAATGAGGAAAATGTAGTCAGATACTACATTCAAATGTCCTGAACTGTCAAAGAAACAGTTGTAACATGTAAATACTGCCATATTGATGTAATCATAATTAATCTCAATGACAAGACTTGACTTATGTACATAAATGAAGACATGCTAACAAAGTATGTGAGAGGAACATAAAGCTGCAGTGTAACAAAGAGGAATTAATGTGATATACATTTTAATAAAATGCTAAGATGGGATAACAGTTAGCTAGGGCAGTAGATACCTTATGGGATAAATGCATACACTACAATTACTGCATATGAGATGTATATGCATAGAATTTATGTATGCTGTTTTACACCACTGCTGTATTCTTCACTTCAGCATGCATACACAAGAAGGAATGAAGCTTAAAACAGTTGTGTCATGTGCATCAGAAAGGGACATGTTTTTGTCAACAACTGTTATTTGAACCCATAGGAAAACAGCTTATAACCTATAAACATGTAATAGAAAAGCATGTATTGTATATTCATGTAAATGCTAAATGGCAATATAATGACACTCAATATACATAAGTGACAAATGCTAACACAGATCTAATAGCTTTTCATGATTTCAAGTTTTCCATTAGTAAATGGCACACATCTCGTACATTGTTATACTGGTCTGCTAACAAGGAATTGCAGGGAACAGTAACATAATGGCAATTTAACATCACCAACACACAAGTATGTGTCATAACAGAGCTACAATCACATTTTCTGATGACCTGTCAGCATGTCATACAATAAGAAGCATTTTATGTAAACTCTCATCTTTCGTAAAGCTGTACAGTATGAAAAAAAGAATTACAGTAATGGAGAAATGTGGGTGGCCATGGTGGTGCAGTGGTTAGCGTTGCCACCTCACAGCAAGAGGTTCTCCGGTTCGATCCTCAGTTGCGGTGCCTTCTGTGTGGAGTCTGCATGTTCTCCCTATGGTTCTGTGGGTTTCCTCCAGGTGCTGTGGTTTCCTCCCAAAGACATGCTGTAGGTTGATCGGGTACTCTAAATTGGCCCTAGGTGTGAGTGTGTGTGTATGCCTTCTGTGGAAGGTTGGGTGCTGGGCTGGCAACTCGACACCATAACACTCCACTGCGAATCAGGAGCAGACAGATGATCTGCTGTGGTGACCCCTAACTGGCAAAAGCCAGAAGAAGATTAATGAAGAAACATCCAGATGATGATCTGCAATACAGAGCATATTTATTTTGAAAATAAGTAATGCCTGTGAGCATGAGTGACATATTAAACATTCACATCTTGTCATTTTGAAACACATGCTAGGACAGATATCAGAGAGATTCATATCAATCACAGATGCCACAGAAATAAGTTTAGCAGTTAAGTCATGAAGAACACCCTTCAATAGCTCACACACAGCACTTTCCTATCATAAGGGGTATGGTTGCTTTACCTTGTAAAGTGTACTATAACTTGTAAAGTGTCCTAGTGTACTATAACTATTGTCTGTGTGTACACCACTGCTGACAGACAGATGTTACCAGATTCAAACCCATGCCTATAACACTAAGCTACCTACAAAGCTCTGTATTAACTGCATGTGCCACAGGAGATAACAACAAAGTCAATACTTAAAGTAAAAAAGGAGTTAAAATTATACTTTGAACAATCTGATTTAGTCAGAATGCTGAAAGGTATCTATGCATGTTACTGTCCACACAACAGTGAGCAGTATGGTATCAATGCTTCTTTGCCAAGAAAGCTGTTTCCATCATGTATTACACACACTATCCCAGAACTGGACTACATTCTATCTGTGTAGGTACATGATATAAGCCAGTACTCAATGCACATGCCATGGCAGTACTCACAGCAGAACATGGCCAGAATGATTATTCACTGGCATGCAATCACAACATGTGATCATATATCATTGTCCAACATAAAAAAAATAGATATGAATAACTAGATACCTTGTTTTTTGTGTAACATCAGTTCATTCACATAATGCTGCCCTTTCCTCGAATTGAACAACAAGCTATGTAAGTCTACCACCTAATGGCATGTAGATGAACCACAAGCACTGCAATGGAAGATTTAATAAAAATGTGACACTCCATCTATGCTAAGTTATTTCATCTTATGATTGTGTCGCAAACATCTCCTTGAGATTTAATGGATGGTGGAGGCCTCTCCCACTGTAAATGTACACATTATAACTGTGGTGGCATTTGTGCATTGCAGTATAAGGCCACACAGTTCTAACAGTCATGAAGTCAGGGTTTTGAACCCCTGAGCATTTGACAACAGAAAATACATGATAATGTGGAGAATTAATTTACCACAGTAAAGTGTCACAACAATTGTGAAATATGGTGGTATTTCAAGGCATTACATTATGTTATTGCTACAAGGGATATGTGTGCCTGTAATTGCTGTAGTTCAGCAACAACATATAGAGTATTATCTCTTTTACTCGTGCCAGAGGAGTTCACTTACTACAAATGTTATGTAAGGAAAATATAATCACATGTCATCATTACTCTGCATAAAAGCATTTTGATGCGAGTAATCATCATAGCTTTTTGCTGGAGGAACCAACATCTATACATGTACATAAATATGTGTTTGGCAACAGTTTTACTGACATGTACAGTCACAATAAGACTTGCACAATGTAGTCTGAGCTAAGTATTTAAGATCACACTATAGAGATTAGTGTTTGAATCACAAGCATCGCATGAGCTTTTGCTGTACAACTGCGACAGTGCACTGGTGAATGGATAACATCGCCATTGTTTATTAGGTGAATGTTTATGCTAAAAAGTGGTTGAAGGGCACAGTAACACTGTACAACTACACAATATATAACATAGATCCATATATATATATATATATATATATATATATATATATATATATATATATATATATATATATATATATATATATATATATATATATATATATATATATATATATATATATATATATATATATATATATATATATATATATATATATAATAAACTCCACACAGTGCCAAACAATGGAACAGGATGAAGACTGTCAGGAATAAATCAATCCAAATTACCGCGAGTTCACTTTTAATAACTGTGGACTTCCTCAGAAAATACAAACATGTAAAAACAGTTAGTTTAAATACTCAATAATGAAAATCACATGGAAAAATAATCCAATCACAAAGCAATAAATTAAATACCTATTTAACTTAAAAACTAAACTATTAATTTGTTTAAAATCAAATAAATGTCACTTGTAAACAATCACTTAATAATACAAATACCAATTTCATTCATCTTGTATAAAGAAAAATAATAGTGTCTGAAAATATAATATTTGTAATATTCTCTAACACTAAAGCCTTTGTGCTTGCAGGAAACATTTAATGTTGATGGCTTCATTCAAGCCTGTAACATAACTTGCCACAAAGCTTCCCTACACTCCAATTTTACTTTGTAGTTTCCACTGAATAAATGGTCATTTACCTTTTCTAAAACTGAAAAAGTGAATTCTTTAAAATATGGACATGTGTCTGCGTGTTTGGCCAGAGCATTTTTAAAGTCTTTGTTTTTAATTGCTGACAACTGTTCATAAATTCTTTTATGAAAGGCTCTAATAGTTTTTCCTATATAAAACTGTTCACAAGAATTACATATAGCAGCATACACCACATTTTTCGTCTTACATGTGTAGTGTCCCCTACTGTGGAAATCCTTGTTTAAATGTTTAAAGAAAACTGAACTAATCTCAGAAATAAACCTACAGTATTTACAATTTCCACAAGGGAAAGTACCTAATAATGATTTGTTGGTCAAATTTCTACAACCAGAATCGTGTTCTAAAATAGATTTTAGACTAGATGTTTTCTTATATGTAAACAATGGAAACTTACCAATTATGTTAGTCAAATCATGATTACCCAAAACAACCTTCCAATTTTCAGAAATGATACTTCTAATGACCTTCATTTCATTTGTTATTGGAATAGGAAATGCTAAATGAAAAGTCTTAGTCTGATTGTTAGTAACTTTAAGGTTAAGTGAAAAGGAATCTTTTGACTTCTTAAGAATAGGAATGGCCGTATTGTCTCTCAATAAAACAACCTCTCCCAAAATTTTTTGAAGCCAAAATCCACTATAACCTCTGTCAATGAAAAAACTTTTAAGCTTGAGAGCCTCTTCTTGGAACATGTCATTATTAGTAGTGAGACGACTTAACCTGATAAATTGCCCCTTAACCACTCCTCGTTTCATAAATTCTGGATGTAAACTATCAAAGTGTAAATACTGATTGGTAAAAGTGGACTTTCTATAAATACTACTTTCAAAATGAGACTATTCTTCATCATAACTTAAATGGATATCCAAAAAGTCTAAAGTTTTACCAAAATGTCCTATAGTAAAATTCAAAAAATCAGTGGATTTGTTTAAACTATCAACAAAACTACAAAAATTGTCAAAGTCAACTTTCCACAAAATAAACAAATCATCAATGTATCGTCTGTAGAAAATTAAGTGTTTTGCCAGGGGATTTAACATTAAAATTTTTAACTCCCAGGTAGCCATTACCAAATTGGCAAAACTAGGTGCTACCCTAGAACCCATTGCAACACCTGTTACTTGTTTGTACTGTACACCATCAAATGAGAAAAAATTACTGTCCAAAACCATCTCCATTAAAATACACACTGTGTTAACCATATTGTTGTCTAAATCTGTGTAATTTGACAAATGTTCTCTCACCATTTCCACACCCTTATTTTGGTCAATGCAAGTGTATAAAGAGACCACATCTAAAGATGCAAAATGAAAATCAGAGACTTGAACTTGAACAGTACTCAATAGTTCTAACAAATGCCAAGAATCCCTTAGATAAAATTTCATTTTTTGTACTATGGGATTCAAGATGTGGTCTAACCAAATTGAAATAGATTCTGTCTTTGAAAAACGCGCTGAAATAATAGGCCTAAAAGGTAATGTATTCTCAAACTTGTGTAACTTGGGTATACCAAACATACAGGCCAGTCTAGGGTATTCAGTGTACATAAATTCATAATCTGGATAGGTAATGTTATTTTGACTTAATAAAGTCAAATAAAACCACATCCAGTTTTGCAAAACTTCTAGTGATGTCAACATTTGTCACAATTTTGTAACTTAAATCATCACTCAGCAGTGTTTTCATTGCTGTAATGTAATCAGCAGTTTTCATTATAACCAAAGTACCCCCTTTGTCTGATTTCATGACCCTTAAATCCCCACTTTTGGTCAAAAAATCAAGTGCTTCCAGTTCAGAAATAGATAAATTAGGCTCATGATGGCTATTACTAGCCATCTTCCTAAAATCTTGCTCACAAATTTTACCAAAAACACTTAATGTTGTGTTCAATAAAGGGTTAAAGGTACTTTTCTTAGTACATACACTGTTTAAAACCACTTTCTCAGACATACCATCGAGAATAAATTTCAAGTTCAATTTCCTTAAATACAATTTAAAATCAACAATCAATTTTGGAAGGTTAACTTTGTTCGAAGGAATAAAAGACAATCCTTTCTTAAGAAGGGAAATCACTTCAAAAGGCAAATTACTGTCTGTTAAATTACAAACACTGATCTCAAAATTCAGTTCTTTTTCTTGTTCTTGCCTCTTGCTCTGCTCCGCGTCTGAACCCTGCCAGACCATTTGGGCACTTTCTTGTTCCCATTCTTGTCCACTAAAAAAGGACTTGCCTTATCTTTTGACGAAATCACCTGAGCATAAGAAGTACTGGCATTACTATTAGAACTAGAAGTTCCAATGCCATTAGTGACTGTGTTGCTGTTATTGTGGGTTACTATGTGCCCTTGCACAGAATCCTTAACCTGTCCCTGGCTCTCAGTGTCAGTTGTAATTAAAGACACAGTTTCTGAGACATTCAAATGTACCAAGTCCCCTTGGTTTTGACTGTTAACTTGTTTCACAAGATAAGCTGTCTTTTTATCATATGCTGTTAAGTCTCTATTTAATTTTTTGCGTTTTCTTTCAACAAAAGATTTATTCCTAACAGTCTTCATCCTGTTCCATTGTTTGGCACTGTGTGGAGTTTATGACGTTTTTGGTCGTTTCTTCTCATATATATATATATATATATATATATATATATATATATATATATATATATATTTGATGAGTAGTCTACACATTATGAGTGAAAGACTCACATCTCTTACTTATGTAGGTATCCAGTCTAAAAAGCACAGTATCAATGTCATGCACCACAGTAGAAGTCAAACTACTGGTGTGAGATATTGCAGTTATGTAAGCATTATGTAATCATTGTGTTGTCAAAAATGTATTTTTCTTGAAAATGCTAGAATTTGCTATATTAAAAATGTGTCACTCAAAATACATCTCATAAGAGCAAGAATATATAATGGTGGTTGTAAAGTAGCCAACTGTATGTGACAGTAATCACAGTCATGCTGCTTGAGAAAAGATGGACACAAAGCACCCACCTATCTAGTTATACAATCTATAAAGCACAGTATCAACAGCCAGTGCCACAAGAGTGTTCTAAGTACAGGTGAGGAGTACATCATCTATAAAGGGATTGCATCAGCAGCGTATTGCCAAGGAGATATGTGTGTGTTAGAATGAGTTTTACAGCCATCTGAGGGTTGTAAATGTTACCATTACAAATGCCTGTAAATCAATCCTGAATCAATTTACAGTTACACACACACACTCATAGAAGGCAATTACTGTTGTATTTGAACCTCCTACTTAGCTAGTTATACATTTGTATTAGAACCTCATGCTTAGGTAGTTATACATTCTAGAGAACAATGTATGAAACACAAGTGCACCAGGAGAAGTTGACTTTTAAAGTATAACAATACAATAGAGAGAACGACCTCTTCAGTATGTTGCAGAGAAGATGTTATAAAAAGTTGGAAAAGGGAGAGGAAACTCATCTACTTATCTAAAGGTTTTCTCACATGGAGGAGTATTGATTTTAGCTGGCTGTGTCGGAGGACATGCTCAACTGACTCTGTAGACCCCCAATTATGCACACACATTTCCCATGTTGAGCACTGAACCTCCTATCTGTATAGCTACACAATTTAGAGACCACAGTATTATTTGCAAGCACCACAGAAGAATTCTGAATCTTAAGAGGAGAGAGTGTGCACTTTTGACTGGATTACTACACCCTTGTGTTGCAGAGAGGATGTTTCTGTCAAAAGTGGGTTAAGGAAGATGTGTGCAAAGAGTAAAATCACATGATTGGAGAAATTCCCTGGTCAGCCTCAGTAAGAAGCTAAGATCCCTCATAAAATCCTCTAAAGCTAGTTACGAAAACAAAATTGCCACTGACTCTAAATACAACCACAAAGCATTCTATAGCTATGTCAAGAATCTCAATGGCAACACTCAGATCTGCTCTGAGTTACAGCACAATGGCACTAAATATACAGAACCAACTGATATTGCCAACATCCTGGCAGATAGGTTCAGTGCTAAATTTACCCCCCTGTCATCCTCTAAAGGGCCCATCTCTATACCATAAGAATGCAAAGTTCCTGTAATCATGGCTGCACAGGTAAAGGTAAAAAACACACTATCCAAAACCAACACAGCATCCATGGGACCTGACAACATCCCAGGCTGTGTTTTACATGAACTACAGAATGAACTGGCACCCCACCTAAGTACCATGTTCAATCATAGCCTCACCTCAGGCTATGTGCCCACTGAATGGTGCACAGCGATGGTTATCCCACTTCACAAAGGGGGAGCCACCAAGGACCCTGGAAACTACTGCCCCGTTAGCCTAACAAGCCTGTTCTGCAAGGCTATGGAATGTATCATCATGGAACTTATAGACAATGACATGTAATCTCCAAACTCTGGACCCCACCCAGTTCGGGTTTGTAAAAGGCAGATCATGTCTCCTAAACCTTACAGACTTCTTTGAAGCAGTCACCAAAGCTGTAAATGAGGGTAAGGGGGTTCACACAGCCTGTCTAGATCTCGCCAAGGCTTTCAACACCATCCCCCACTCAGGCATTATAGATAAACTCACTAATCTAGGTATAAATTCCTATGTCACAAGATGGGCTGAAAACTGGCTCACTGACAGAACCCAGACTGTGAAAGTAGCAGACTCCAAATCCAACTTCAGACCAGTGACAAGTGGAGTACCACAGGGTTCAGTCTTGGGTCCTCTCCTGTTTGGTATCTATCTGAAGTACAGGCTAACACAGAAGGTCTTTGGCTAACAAAGTTCACAGATGACTGCAAACTAGGAGTCATAATCAAAACTCCAAAAGATGTGGACATCCTACAAAATGGCCTCGCTGAGACAGATGTCTGGTGTCAAAGCCATGGCCTCAAGCTCAATGCCAAAAAGTGCATTGTCATCCCTTTTGGTAAAAATTCTGTACCCATGAACTACCACACAGGCAGTAGTCTACTTAACACCGAAAGTGTGATAAGAGACCTTGGGACACAGGTGGACAGTAGTCTCTCCTTTGATAATCACATCGCCACAGTAGTCAGGAAATCCTTCTACGTGGCACACCTCATCACAAAAGGTTTTTTATCCAGGAAAAAAGAGGTCATTGTTCCCCTCTACTCGTCACTCATTAGACCCATTATAGAGTAGAATGCCCCTTTTGGTATGTACCTCACAAGACATCTACAACAACTGGAAAGGCCACAGAAATACCTCACAAAGTGGATTACCAGCCACAAACAGATGCCCTATGCAGACAGACTCAAAAAACTGCAGCTTTACTCCATCGTATATCGCCTACTCAGGCGATCTCTGCCTAACACCCAAAAGCTATGTCAAACCCAGAGCTTTTAGACATGCTCCACTTAAAAAAATTCCAATCCCTATGAGCTACATGCTCTAGGGACCTAAACCTTGTCACCACAATAAACAGAACATGTTGGAGGGATAGATTCCTGTCCCAGAGACTTCCCATACTCTGGAACAAACTACCTATCTATATCAAACAAAGCTCCTCATTAGCACTCTTCAAGAAAAAATCTTGATGATTGGATGGGAGATAGGAAATTCACCCCCGGGATCACTTCTGTAGCTCTGCTTCACAGTGGCACAGGAACATAATTTTCTTGGGTGGCGAAAGCCAGGGTACCTTTTGACTAAGCTTATATAGGCCCTAGGGCCAATAGCCTAGTACCTACCTATGAACCTAGGAACTAAGTCTCCCTGTTTGGGCTGCAATGTTTTTTACAAATGATATCTTGCTGCACTATTCAAATGGTATGGTAATGAAATGCTGCAAATGGAGAGAAACACAAATTTTTGCAGTTAACTATACAATAGGAATATGAAGTGTCATGAAATAATAATTGCATCTACAGCTGTAATCAGTGTATATACAGGGGAATTATCTCAATATGATGCAAAGGAAGTCTGAGCTTGTTACATGCAGCAGCCTAAGAACTGCTACAGTAACTGTTTCACAGTACTGCCTTCAGTCTGCCTTTTCATTGTATTCCCATAGTGCAGCATATTTAAGCACATTTGCATGAAAGTAACCAGACTATTGTGGCTGAAATTAAAAGCTTCAGCTTTTGACACAGGAAATGAAATAGTGGTCACCGTCAATTAACACTGGTGCACTATGGCAACCTCTGTTCAAATACTGAGGACAAAAAGTGACAGCATTTCCATGGGCCATTTCTGGCCACGTGTGTTGTGGGTAATTCTATTTTTTGACCAGATTAAATGTGTGAAAAAGGAGTTGATAGGACAGTGGCAAAAACTGGGGTGGCAAGTAGTGGGTAGAACACAGGAGAAAGAATATAGGAATTTGCAGGAGAGTGGTGGGGGAGCACCATAGCTATCCACTTCTTCAAATCATAATGTATTATTGTACAAGGAATTTCATTCCTTTGGAGAGTCACCATACAAGTGATAGGTGACAACAACAGAATAAAGCTTTATAGCCATTTGGAACAAATCAAGTGTGTCAATAAGACACAAAGAAGAAGTGGAGAGCTATGTATGGAGTGTAATTTTGGGGGGGTGCCCCTTTTCTGTATTTTTCTATAGCTAGAGGAATGTTGGTAAAGAGGCTTAGGAAAGTCAGTGTTAGGTTGGTAGGGTAGATTAGGAAGCCGGTGCAGAGATAAAGGATATACAAGACAGATAGGGATGGTGACAGACACAAAAAGTTGATGTCCAAATTGATTGGTGATAGGTAGGGGACATCAAAGGTGCACCCATGTCCATCTTGAGAATAGTGAGAATCTAGTCTTTACTCCCAGAACTGTCATCACTGTCTCCTGTGTCAGCTGCCTGAGCCAGTACCATATATGGAATTAGTTTTGCAATCTGACGCAGGACCACTTCAACCCTGCAGATTCAGGTACCAAGGCCCCTCTGCATTATATCCTCCATCAGCCCTGTCAGCTCCTGCCATGTGACAAAATCACCACTTGCAATCGTACTTCTCTTGTAGGGTACCATTGCACCAGCAGCTGAGTCAGAACTCCCTGAGTCAGTGGAGCAAGCATGGCAGTAGTTGTAGATCTGAAGTGCTGGATCTCTGTGCTGCCATCTGTGGAGGTACAGTGGGCTGAGCCACAGTGGTTTGCCTACATTTCTGTGCTGCTGGTCATTTTGTTTTCAGTAGGAAGTTATGCAAACAGCAGACTGCTAAAAAATTATAAAACCACAAAAAAAGTTAGAGATGGGGTTGGAGAAGGCAAAAAATGGAGATAATTAGATCAATGGCATGTCACATTATTTTATTTTTCAACACACTTTTTCGCAATACATGAACAAATATGATAACTGAATATTGTACATCTTCACAACATTCAGATATGAAGGGAAAATATTAATGTATCACAAAATAAACATATTGGATTGTTATGATATAAGAAACAGCAGATTTTACTTCACTGTGCTGTATAGGATATATGCTCAACGAGGTATTAAGGTTGAAAGTACAAATATGGAAAATAAATAAGGTATAAAATAAAGCTTGCTTAAATGTAGAAATAAAGTTTAGCAATATGTGATTAGCATCCATACTAAATGACTGTTGCTTAAAAAATAAGGAATGTGCTTAATGGACATGTTTTCCTAAAAAATTAGCAAGAATGTATGCATTTCACACTGTCAGCAAGAAAGCTCGTCTCTTACAGACTTAGCAAAAATTTAAAAAACAGGATGTAAAGAATGGACAGCAGGAAAACAATCTGTACATGTTTCTATCATATGACACTGTTAAGCAAGGAAGTTTGAATGGATAAAGATAATACCAGTATTATTTCTCTACAGGATGAAAACATACTTTTCTGCAAATACCAGCAAACAGATGTTTTCATACAAAGTCCAAAATAGAATACCAAGGAGAAAAACAGGATGTAAATCCACTATAAAGAGACTATAGCAAATTAAATTGTTAGGAGAAGTATTTTGTACAGGAAAGTTATCATTTACGCTGAATGAGAAGTAAAATGTGGTACAGTGTAACTAATGCTGCAACAGTAGTATGTGTGGTTTGTTATATAAAAATCTATGAATTACTCCATCAGTGTATAAGTGACAGTTTGGTGCTGCATCAGTGTATATTTTGCAAGTTTCTGTGGGCAACAGACTGAAAATGCAATGATAACTAGACTCTGATTTCAGTAGAATCCAGCCAGCAAAACCTTAGTGTCTTAAGAAGACTTCGGCTCCATCATAGTAAGCAGCACCTTGATAATTAATTTTTCAGGATATATGCATTCACATGTAAAAATTGCACTTGCCATAACTGAATTATTCCTGACATTCATTATTGCTATTAAATATTTTAGAAATACTTTCCTGTAATAAAACCTAATTGCTGCTTCTGGGTATTGAACCCACAAACATTTAAGCTGATGTTCTCATTCCCTAATGCAAGCACCAAGAACTATTAGAGAAGGCATGCATGCTTGATATCAAGGTTGAGGTATGTCTGCTCAAGATGCTAGGGAGTGAGGTACTAAAAATTGTTATCTGGCATGCATTTGAACCTGAGACATACTTACTCTGTGACTCTCTGTGGCGAGTTAGTCTCTCCTGGTATGCCTCATGATTTGCTGCTATTTCCTCTACAGCTTTTCAGTACAATATATATATATATATATATATATATATATATATATATATATATATATATATATATATATATATATATGAAACTATGAAACTATAATGAATAGTTGCATTGGCTGGTTAGGTAATGCCATATCTGAGACAGGTTATGGGTCAGTATACCTACACAACAAAGAGTGTTTTCAGTCCTAAATTCATTCTCCCTTTGACTTAAGAGGACCTTCTTTAGCTTTTTCAGGTCACAATATTGACAACACCATTGTTCCCCAGTGTGTAGAATGCCAGTTGCCCTGGAAACAGCCTTGGGCAAGCAATTCCAAACCTCAGTTTTATACTGAGACCTGGTGTAATCCCCCTGTACCAGCTTCAATAACTCACTCTCAAAATTTAGCATTGCCAGCCATGTCTGCAGAAGTCAGACTATCAATATATGTCTGAATTGGTGCCCAATTCAGATATAGCATGTAACAAGGTGTGTGCAAGAACATACACAGTCTTGTCTACTGCATTTGCATAATTGTAGGCATATGGATTCTTTGGCATACATATTAGCAGTACTTACATCAAATAGCACTAGTTGCAATGTTCAACACTGAAATGCTTAATGGTTTGGCTTATAGTCCTTGGTGTTTAGAATGAAATCTGCTAGCACCATCAGCAGCTGGTGGTTCTCCCTCAGACTCCTCATATGTATCTGCTGCTGTTGCTGGTCATGCCTGTGGTTCTTGAAATTGTAGTCCTGCCCCTTGCTGTCCTTGTTGAAACTGCTTCTTGAGGATTATATTGGGTTATATGGTACAGACTGTGAGTATTTGTGCAGAGATACCTAGGTTGTGCTACAGGGCACCTCTTGATGTGTATAAACACTGGAACATTTAATTGAGCAATCCAGTCACGTGTTGTATGATATTCCTACTTTGATAGTGGGCCTTGTTTTATCCTTGTTTTGTCAGGTTGTGTGGGTCTCTCATGACTGCCATGAGGCAGGGCTCCAGTGCATAACTTGCATCTTCCACTGGATGCCCTTGTGGAAAGTCACCCTAGCAAACTTTGTGTACAGCTTGCAGGTATGCCACATGTATGAATAGTGTAATCTGCCTGGGTTACCTGCACAGACATTGCGAAAGATCTCCTGGGAATTACAGACAAGCTGACAGTTTATAGAGTGGTATCCTTTTCTCTTGATGTATCTAATTCCCTGTTCAGTGGATGGGGCTTTTATTTCTATGTGTGTGCAATACATGGTACCTAACACTTCAGGGAACTGTGCTATTGCAGAAAATTCCTGTGTGGTTCTTGCTTTCTCCTGTGGGGTGCATGGGAAACAAATGTGATACCTTGCATGTTGCAGCATGCATTTAAAAACTGATGTAATATTCTAAAGGCTGATGCCTGTACCACCCCTAGTATATCCCCTCTTGGTGTCTGGAAAGTGCCAGTACCAGGTATATGTAATGCTACATATTCTTTTGTTTCCACTGGTAGAGCTTCTCTATGATTTCCCTGGGTCTTGAGGTAGGGATGGCAGAGGTTGCATAGTTCCTCTAGTGTTTCTCTGCCCACCTTGCATCTCTCTCTCAGTAGTTTTTGTGTCATGTAATCCGTGAAAGTCAAACAGTGGTCTAAACGCCCTTCTGCTTCTTCTTCTTGTGCAATGTCAGGCAGCAGCAGCAGCACCGCAATTTAAAGCCTGTTGCACATACAGCATAATGATAACAGCAACAACCCCTAACATTTCTTTCTTAGTGTAGTCATGCCTGTATTCCAAAGGGTTTTAGAGTTCAAGTCAAAAGTGAGCGCTGAGCGTGTATAAGAATGCTTCATAGCTTCCTGAATAGTTCTACCATACTGAATTGGCTAATTAGCATGTAATTCAGCTGGTTATGCTGTTGTTCCCATATTCTACAATTTCTCTTTGTTTTGCAGCTCCACACTTCATGTAGAGCCATTTAATGAATCCCAAACAGTGCGCTATTGTATTGGCAGCAGGGTGTGCCACCAACAAGATAGCAGCACTTAGTATAGTTGTTAATTAATCCAGCTCAGAAAATCTGATCTGCATGACTGACGGTATTCCTGAAAATTTAATCTCTGCCAATGGAGCTTTTTATAACTCTGTATTTTCTATTTTAGTAGGCTAACATCATTAGCAAATCTGAATTACCATCAATGTGAGTTTCAAAAAACTGTTGCTTCTTCTAACCAACAAAGGGATTTGCTTACCATTTAGTAACTACTACATAGGTGATTACTAGGCTAAAGACACAAGAACCTTTACAAGCCTAGCCAATAATATATAGGATATGATAATATTATATCTTAATTCCCCAGATATGGAATGGAGTAATATCAGTGTGGTGGGTCCTTGGGTGTTGGAGCCCTGAGTCATTTTACAGACTGCCTCTGTCCATAAGGGACATGGGCAGTACCCTGGGAGTGAATTTATGGTTTCCCATTCATTTATCCAAATTCTTTTTGAAGAGAGTGAGGGACGGGCTTTGTTTTATGAAGATGGGAAGTTGATTTCATTGAAGGGAGTAGCCTTTGGGATACATCTGTCTTTCCAGCAACTTCTGTTAGAGTCACAAGTAAGGTTCAGGTGCATGGAAAGCATAACCCTTGTATAACTTTTCTTGTGAATATATAACATTTTCATCAGGGATGGATCATGGAATGTCTTGCAGATCAGGCATAAGTCACCTATCAATAAACAACATGCGATGGAGCAAACAGATAGGGCCTTTAGTTAGTTTGCAGGGAGTGGCCTAATGGTTAAGGTGGTTGCATTATAGACACAAGGTGCAGGGTTTGATTCTCACATGGGGTAATTGGCTAGGCTTAAAATAGCCCACAAGGGCAGTTAGCCTAGTAGTAACCTATAAGCCTTACATTTTGTATTTTTTAGTGAGAAACAACTAGGGTCACTCCATTTGGTGTAAGGGCCTGATTAGGTACATACAGAAGGGAGAATTGTACAGTAAAGAGTCAATTATCCAAACTAATTAGGACCTAGAGTAGTTCTGATAATCAAACTGTTCGGATAATCAAACATATAATTGAACCGGATAAAAAATTTCTAAAATCTTGTTTTTTTCTGCATGCAGGAATACACTTTTCAACCATTCAATGATTTCAGTGGACAATAAAGAATATTTTTTCACACACGAGCTGGCTACAAGCTCAAAAAACATGATCAAGCGAATACATATAATGTTTCATATTCAGACTTTATGATTTTTCCAACACAAAAACTTTAGAAGGCTGGTTCAGATAATTGACATTTCAGATAATCAACTCTCTACTGTACTCAATTATGGGCCTGATGAGGACTGAGTACAATGGCACTATGACTTCCTTTGATCTTGATGCCATGCTTTTACTTATAAGTTGAGCCACACAGAAGGATTTCCTCACTACTGTAGCTATCTGGTGGTCAAAGTTTAGGTTACTATCTATCTGTATTCCTTGGTACCTCACCAGTGGGTCTGCTTTTAGCGGTGTGCTGTCAATATTATAATTTGCAGGGATATCTGATTTACTGAAGGGTATGATTAGGTATTTTTAGAATTTAGTATCAGACCATGATTTCAGCACCGGATGCTTGTCATTTTATGGCCTTTTTATAGGATGTCAGCATAATTTGAGGATTCAATGATTGCACCCAGCTTACAGTCATCAGAAAACATGGTGAGCCAGAGGGCCCCAGTATCGGATTTCACTTCAGAAAAGTTACTCTAAACAGTAAGGGTCTCAACAATGAGCCCTGTGAGACACCGTTAGTAACAGGTTTCGTACTGGAAGTGGATTCACCTATCCAAACAATGTGTCCTGTCAGTGAGCCAGCTTACTGATAATGTATGGGTTTATGCCTAACTCAGTAAGTGTATCTATGACTGAGTGGATGATTGTGTTGAAATCTCTGGCCAGCTCTAGATAAGCAATGTGTACCATTTTACCCATATCAATGGCCCTGATGAATTTCTCAAAGAACTCCACTAGATTGATCAGGCAAGACCTCCTTTTGACAAATGCAAATTGGGTCTGGTGTTTGGAGATTTCCTATATCATTACTGATTGGGCCCATGATAATTCTCTCTGTTGCCTTGTAGATAAGACTGGTCAAGCTTATGTGTTAGTAGTTCCTTGGGTCGGTTGATGGGCACCCCCTTGTGCAGAGGGACAACTGTTGCATTATTCTATTCCTCTGGGACAAAGCCTATCTGGAGGCTGTGGTTAAACAAGGTTTCTGGTAGCCCTGATAGATTAGCTTTTAAGCTATTTAGAAAGCATCCTGGAATGATGTTGAGACCCATAGAGGCTGTGTTTTGGGCTTTAGTGACCACAGTCAGGACCTGTTTCCCTCATGATGACTGGTAGGGGGATGGTTGTGGGGATTTCTTTGGGTATGGTAGGAGGTGGTTTGAACTGAACTTGTCAGTCAGCAGGTTTGCTATAGCTTCAGGCTGGGTGTATGTGCTGCTGTTTATGATTAACTTGGCACATTGCTGAGTATATCCCTTGAGGGTACAAACATAATTAAAAAAAGCCTTATGGATATCTTTCACCTGGAAGGCTATCTTGCCTCACAGTTTGCTTTGACAGATTTGTCAAGCTCTCTATTTGTTTGTTTAGACTGGTGAGTGTCTTTTTGGACTATTTTGTCTTTTTCTTCTTGGCTTTGAAGGGGAATTTGTTTTCCTTTTGTGAGTAGCCTATTTACACTAGCAGTCCAAAAGGGTGTTTAGTTTTGCCAGTAATCACAGGTTTGAATCAGACAGGTACTGCCTCCTCTATGCAGCTATTAAGGTGGCTGTACAGTGCTTTTGTGTACAGTTTATAGTAGGCTTCAGTGTCATCTAGGTTCGCAAGGGCTTGGAAGTGTAATATGTTGTCACTTAACTTCAGATAATTGGCCTTAGCAAAGTTCTTAACAGGTTTGGAGTTTGGTGGGGGGGGGGGGGCGGTCTGGGTTACTTTTAATATTAAAGGAGATCATTTTGTAGTCAGATCTTACAAGGGAGGAGTTAATGCATGGGAGGGAGTGGCATCCCCCATATTCCTGAGTAACAGGTCTAGGATATTTGTATCTATAATTGGGGAGCTAACTAGTTGCTCCAGGGTGTTTGCATTGACAAAGTCCAAAAACTTCTGAGCAAGTGAATTATGGGTCATGTAAGTCTCCCAGTTTATGGAGGGGTAGTTGAAGTCACCCATAAGTATATGGTGTTAGACTGAATGTTAAGAGATTTCATTAGGTGTAAGTAGGATGTGTGGTTTTCCAGACTCATGTTAGGGGATCTGTAGCTAGCAAGCATATGATAAGGGTCGCACCTATGGTTAGTTGGCATGGCACAGCTTGTGAGTCAAGTTGTTGGATCAGTCTAGAAGAGTACTAGTCCTTTAGAACACTGAGATACCTCCTCCCTTTGTTTTATTCTCTGCTGAGGGGGATCAAAATGTATGAAAAGCACTATAGCCTTTGATAGCTGTAGTGTTTTCCATGTTTCTGAACCATGTTTCCATGACTGCACATATGTCTGCATTCTCCAGGTGAGGGGTGCTTCCAGGGAGTGCAGTTTTTTATTTAAAATCCTAGCACTAAGCAGCAGTACCTTTATATTGTTGTATGTGATTTTTGTTATGTTGGAGGGTTTAACAACTTGGCACAGCCTGAAAAAGGCATTATGGGGCTAGATAAAGTATTTTCAAGTATCAGGAAACCAAGTGGAGACAAGTACAAACCATTTCTGGCAAAGCATCATAGTTTGTTGATCGTATCTGCCTAGGCTGACAGATATCGGATCCCCTTGTTGCAACACCAGAAACAAAGCCAATTGTTGAACTCAATCATTTTTTTCTGGTACTGAGGCATCATCACTGGTGAAGGTAAGACACTACTCAAGGTTAGATTCATACCTACCTGGGACACATATTCAGATAACTCCATCATATCTCTCTTCATATAGTCCAGTGAAGTAGACCTTAGATTGTTTTTGTCCACATGGACTATGACAGTGTCATATTGGTACTTGTGGTTGAAAGACCTAAGTGCATGCATGAACTGGTGGATCCTGGCTCCAGACAGACAGCTCACTGTGAACTTCTCCTTGACAAATGACATCTGAGTTTGCAAAAGATTGTGTAGCAGAAACACTTACTTTCTTATTTAGCACCCAAATGTATAAGTAAGCATGCACACTTTGAGCTAACAAGATCAGAATACAAAACAAGCACCAGACTGCAACTCAAACAGTCAAATCCATGAATAAAAAAAAAATACAGAAATTATACAAAATAAGATCTAGAACCATAAAAAAGTTTTTTTTTAAAACAGAACTGCTTGAGTGTAGATGGATACCTATGTTAAGGGCAGATAAAACAGCTTGGATTAAATACTGCTGCTAGAATTCAACCACTGCTGAGGAATAAATATTTTGTTTTGAAAAGATTATTGTACCAATGTTTTTTATTTTGAAAAGTTTGCATTTTAAGGATAAAGTTGGCAAATCTCTGAAAATGTATTCTAATGACTTGACTGGTCTGATCTGATGACTGCTATATAAATTATGATGTTCAGTTAAGATGCCTCTATACATCTGGTGAAGCACTTGTAATTTGAAAGCTTATACTGTTTCTAGGGAATGTTTTCTGAGGTTTTGATGGCCAATTGATGTATTTTTCTCACACTGGAGGAAAATCTGTGTGAGTACTTGATAATGGAGACACATAGCTGTAGCTAGCTGCTGTGACACCAAGGACAGATCCCTGATTTGGCAAACCATCCTCAAGTCAAATTGAGAAACAAAAATAAAAAAGTCATCCAAGAAACTCAGGGGCAGATGAAATTTTCTATTTTCAGAATAATCGTAGCAAACCACAATGTAACAAATGGTTTTCTACATTATATTCTGAATTGCTGAAGCATACCTCTTAACTGTCCAGATTTCTGCAGAATGTCCAGATTTTTGCCTCATATTTTTGGTCACTTCTTAAAATTTGTGGTTTTCTGGCAAATTACTGAGGATTGAAGTCACTATGTAATAACCTACATTTTTTCAGGGGTGGTGCAATGGTGCAATGGTTAGGGTTGTTACCTCCCAACAAGAGGTTTTCTGGTTCAATTCTCTGCTGGGGTTCCTTCTATGCAGAGTCTGTATTTCCTCTGTGTTCACATGGGTTTCTTCCTACATTTCAAAAGACAATGCAGTAGGTGGATTTCACAGTCTGAAATGGCCCCTAGGTATGAGTTTGGTGTGCCTGACCCTATGTGCATACTTGAGGGAGGGTTAGGTGCTGGGCTAGCAACCTGACCCTATAAAAACTGTAACATCTACAGAAATAAGTGCTGGAGAGCACTTGTGGCCTGATGTGCTTACTAAAAATGGATTTAAGTTTCAGACTTCATATCCTTCACAAAAAGAATGCTAACACAATACAGTTATTCTAGCAATTATATAATATTTAAAAATCTGTTCCTATTTTTGGGCCTTTGTTCCTCCTCCATTATTCTAAAAGCCTAAGCTTTGTCCAGATTTTTGTGCTGAGATTTATAGGTATAAGCTGAAGCCATAGTGCTTCACCCTAACTGCTAATACAAAAACTGACATTCAGAAACTGAATGCCAGAATTGCATTAATGCCAGTCATCATCTGTTGATTTGTTCCCTGATACTTTGCACCTGGGGCGGCTGCCCCATTTGCCCCACCCCAGCTACACTTCTGCTGAGAAAGGACTAGTATCAAGAAATAATTTAAGCTCCTTTGTGACAAAATGGACTGAATCATCTCCTTCCATTTTTCAGGTGAACAGTAAGTCATATGTCATTTCTGTGAGTCCTGCTTAGCTGCAATCTAGGTTGTTCCCAATTTATACAGACATTGGTTAGTCCAAGTAATCTTCAAGCATTTTCTGATGTCATACAGTGGTTGTGTTTACTTGTTGAAGCCAACAGTCATGATTTGGTTTTATCAATTTTATTATTTTTAAGTTCATCATAGGCTATTGCGCCACAGTAGAAAACATCTCTAAACAACATAGTACGACTTTAATATCCTCTGTGCATACTTTCTGAGATGGATGACATTAATAGAGAAGGTAGTTTTTTTTCTGGTAATAGTAGAAAAACATTTTAAAATGTATCTTTCTGCAATTTAAGTCAAAGTAAACTAAGTATTGATTTATAAATAATAGCTGGTTATTCTTAATTATAGAAAAAACAATACCGACAAAAAAATTAAATCTCAATAAACAGATGAGAGAAGACAGGTTTCAGACTTTCGTCATATGCATGTTTTCATACAAACCCATATAGTACCACATTCTCATTGTTTTCCTTGCAAGACTGTGACCATGTGTGTGTGTGTGTGTGTGTGTGTGTGTGTGTGTGTGTGTGTGTGTGTGTGTGTGTGTGTGTGTGCACGTGAAGTGTGTGGATGCATAAAAACTTCTATCTGCGCATATTTATTTTACTTGCTCATAGTCAAAGAAGGTGCATATTTGACTGTGACAGTCAGCAGGTAAAAAGGGTTGCAAGTGGAGTCTGTCACATTTTCTAAATATAGTGAAACCGCAGTCCATGTTTTTCCTCTTTAATTGCAAATTTTGCAGCATACTTACTCAAATCTCTTTAAATTAAATAACAGATGTGTATTTTCCTTTTTCATACATAGAAATGCTAACCACATAAAATCATAAATATACTGGTGCAGTCTGAAGTTTTGCATTTGTCGGGACATTATATAATATGCAATCACTTTGAAAGTGAAACTCCTGTTGGGTATATATGCCTACTAATTTTTCATTGCATAAGAGCTACAATTCAACTGTATTTCTCCAATAAAATTATGTTTTGGGTCAATACAGTATGACAGTAGCAATGTGCGCTAAACAAATCCACAAGTAATCAATGAGTATTCAGAAGTGGGTGTTAAGATGGGGCGTGGCCAAGGATGAACACAGGATAGCAGCAGATTTCTTCAGCTCCACCAATTTCATTACACTGACAGGAATTAATTACTTAAAAAAGTAATTTTTGAAGTAATTTTCTTTCTAAATATGTTTGTTTTATATAGTTCTTGAACTATATCTAAAAAAGAAAGGAAATTTTAACAATATTCCTGTCAGAAATCACTTTGGAAATTTTCCTGTCAGTTTATCAGTCTGAAATGAGTTCCAGTAAGACAAATTCTCAAGACTCCAGCATCAAGAAAGAACTTCAGTCTCTGATAACTATAATCCAGCAACTTACTGCTAAGATGGATAAAATGGATACTAAAATTGATACCTTCATAGAAAAAACTACAAAACAAATAGACTTGTTACATACAGACCTGCAACAACAGAAGATCCAGATGACAGGCATAGAAGAAGCTGTGAATGACATGGAAAATAGAATCCAAGAAGAGGAAATCAACATTGAGTTTCTGCTGAAACAAAATACACATTTACAAACAAACCTGGATGACCTGGAAAATAGATCTAGGCGCAATAACATTAGGATTTTTGGACTGCCAGAAAATATTGAAGGTAACAATATTACTTCTTTTTTAACAACATGGCTCCCTAAAACTTTAGGCTTACCAGAAGCAGTCTCTTTTGGTATCGAAAGAGCACATAGATCTATAGCTAATACTAACTCTAACAAAATATATCCTAGATCAGTTATAGTTAGATTTCTATCATCTTTTGATAAAGAGATGGTTCTTAAATCTGCTTGGGCTAAAGCTCCTGTTAAGATTAATGAGACAACTGTGCGTTTTGACAATGACTATTCTTCCTTGGTAATAGCTAAAAGAAAAGTTTTTCTGCCACTAATAAGGGAGCTTAAAAAAGCACAGTTTAAAACATACCTTCTGTTTCCTGCTAAAAATCTTCCTTCCTGATGGTCCTAAAATTTTTGATGACTTAGACTCTGCTTTACTGTTTATCAAAAAAATAAGATTTTGGATAAAATAGAGGAAATGGAATGGGCTAGTCCTTCATTAAAGAGACTGGCAACTGAAACTTCATGGAAGATGTCAGAGAAGAAGAAGAGACTAAAAAACAAATGATATGTTCTATGTTTTTTTTTTTTTTTCTCTCATCATTTTACTTCATTATTAATCTTTTTAAATATAGTTCCTGCATTTCCAGAAAGCCACAAATATTCTGAAAAAGATTTAATCAAAGTTATTCTCTGTGTGCAAAGAAATGTTTTGTTTCATAACCAGTCAAAATATCTGAGGAACTAATAACAAAGCTATTATTCAATTTGTTTCTCTTTCTGAAAAAGAGAAGTAAGGTCAGTAATTTGATACATTTTTTTTCTTTTTTTTCTCCTTTTCTTCTTTTCTTTGTTTAAACAATGACAATCTATTTAGATTATGTAGTGGGTAAAGGGTGGGGGAGGGCAGGGAGAGAAGAGTAATGAAAATATGATAAATGGAATAATAACATATTTATTCCTTGTAAAAAGTTTATATGTTCTTCAAATGCTATTCCTAATTATACTTTCTTGATTATACTGCTTATGCTTGTTTGTAAATAATCTGTCATGCTTTAACTAATAATGATTAGAACTAAATAATAGTATATAATATGTTTTATTTTTAATTCTATTAATATAAACAGTAAGTAATATTCCATTGTATATACTTCTTATAACTTTCTCTTACATTCTTTTTATTTCTGCTTTACACTCTTTTATTTTCTACTCTCTTTTTCTTTTCTTTATTCTTTCTCTTTATTTTTTTTTTCATATTAATATATAGAAATGCTTTTGATCATATAGACACAGTAAATAATAAGATTTGCATAAAAATTGAGTTGGGACAAAAATATTGAGTTTTATTACTTATTAATAACTTTGGGCTTAATTTCACTTACATAGAGGCTGTAATAACCTGTAAAATACATCGCGAAGGTTTTGTCATGTTTAGATGCATTTACACTGCTAAATGAATGTTTGTCACTAGTTTTTAACAAGTTTCCCCACCAAAATGTTAAAGGAGACAATCTGGGATGTGGGCTACCTCATGAACAGTGTCCTCGAGTTGTTTTAAAAGCTTCAACTCTCAGAATTCTCACAGAGAAGCTGAAAGCAGTCAATTTGACCTTTGACCCAGATATCACACTGACACATCGCAGATTCAGGAAGAACACTCTACCAGGAAGTAGAACTGATGCAAATGTGACTATGTGAAGGAAAATGAACTCTTTAACATTTAAATGTGAGTTATTTTATATAATTACTTAAATATCTATGTTATAATTCATAAAATATGTCAGTTATAATGATTTTAAATGATGCAGTTTCTTGTAGTAAGTAAATGTCTTATTTTAGAAGGCATAGAAAATGAAACATTTATTCAAGTGTTTTTGAAAATCTACTTGACTGCAGCATACTAATCTGTGTTAAAAACTTATGTTCCAAACATATACATTACTATAACTCATTTAATTCATCTGATTGACAAGCATAAATAACTTTATAACTCTATTCTGGAAGAAATTGTCATGTGATATATTTTAAAGCAGTAGTATAGACATACAAAATACAGATGGCTTTTTTACAATAATGCAAGTGTTTCTGAGAATTTGCATAACTATGCAGTATGATTTATAACAATTTCTATAAATATAATATTTTATTCTATTGACAATAATGAGTATGAGTAAAATACTCATATACAAGCAATTCAAGGTTTTTGTTGGAAGCTGTTGACTGCATTTACATGACAGAAAATAGATGCATCTTAATATATGTAATGTCTGAACCATATTAGCCAAAGTTTTTGATTTAAATGAATGTTAGAACTTATTTTTACATACTTTGAATAAATTAATATGTAAATATGCCTTCCTTTTTTTTTTTTTTCTCTCTCTCTCTTTCTTTCACTCTCTCTCCCTCTTTCACATCTTTTATTTCTCTCTCTCCTCTTGGTTCCTAATATCAAGATTATTTGAATGCTATTTGAGTACAAGTGTATTATATTACATAGATGTATATAGTAGTATGAATAGTTTTTAAAAAAAAAATATTTTAGTTTATATGATGCTGTTTTATCAAATGTGTAGTCTTGTCTTGCTAGATAATTGAATTGAAAGCTGTTAATTTAAGTTAAATATAACCAGTATTAAATTGATAAGGTGGTAGCTGAGGTACTGCTGCTTAGGG
This sequence comes from Protopterus annectens, assembly GCF_019279795.1. NCBI lineage: Eukaryota > Metazoa > Chordata > Ceratodontiformes > Protopteridae > Protopterus > Protopterus annectens. The sequence goes on from NC_056725.1 coordinate 910,825,753, forward strand.
TAGGGGGTTAACTTGAGTGGTAAATACTACTCTAAGTTGGAGTTTTTAACTCCAGGCTGGATGCAAGGTTTAATCCTTACATTATTTTCACTTGTTCATTGTTATATGTATATAGTTTTGACATCACCAATATATTTTGTACACTCATTGTCACTACAAACAAAATTGAATCCTATACAAAATCCCATAAGATATTCAATAAATACAGCTATATTTAAAGGTACACCTAAAGGAGGAGATGTAACATTACTTATGTTGTTATTTGTTATTTTGATCATAAGATTCTTAAGTTTTAAAAATGCCAAATTACATCTTTAAAAGGAATTTCTTTAAACATTAATGGATTGAATAATCCGTGTAAAAGGGCAAGCCTAATAAGATACATTAATTTACATAAGGCCAACTTAGTCTTCCTGCAAGAAACCCATCTCTTGAAAAAAGATATTGATAAACTAGCCACAAACAAATATACAATATTGGTTAGTTCAGAGCACACTCAGAAAAAAAGAGGAGTGGCTATTTTATGGAATAAAAGTATGCCCATTCCTAAAACCATTAAGTCTTATCAGGATGACAAAGGAATGTCTTGTATGGTTACAATACAAATTAATGGGAAGCCTTACACTTTAATTAATGTATATTGGATACCTGGAATTGGTATTAATATTGTGAAACATGAGTCTTTGAGTCTTCAAAGTGGGGAGTGATGTGAGAATGTACAGAAATGCCAGCTTTGGCAGGAGAAGTAGGGCAGTGGATGTGTAACATATGCCAACACAGCTAGCTGCAATTTTGTAAAGAATTATATGTCATCTGTATGCCAAACTGATTTATACAGATGCTTGTGTTGAAAATGCATTTGTAAAGCTGCTTGTGTTAAAAATGTACCAACACTGTGCACTTCTGGACAGAAAAAGAAATATACATGCATTATTGCAACTGTTTAAATGTATATGTTTTAACAGATGATACTGTAAGAGAAGAGGTTAATCTTAATCCACCCATCTTTGAAAATATTTTAAAATTAAATTACTGGGCCTAGGCCATAAAGATTGTATCAGAGACAAAAAGTCTGTACTAGGAGGCTTTCTGTGTTGTCTTTGGGGTAAACTAATTGTTACACTGGAAGGGTGGAGGTTTGAAATTGTTTTATCTTAGCAAGTGTGTGTGTGTGTGTGTGTGTGTGTGTGTGTGTGTGTGTGTGTGTGTGTGTGTGTGTGTGTGTGTGTATTATTGAAACATATGTGCTAAATCCTGACAGAGTCTATCTAGGGAGGGTAGCATGGTACCAGAAGTCAAATGACCAAATGAATATATCATTCTGTAATCCATCACTAAAAATGATATCTTAATACTAGGTGAGACTGAAGTCTCATGACACTCTGTTTTTGTAAGCTGACAAAGAAGGATCTCTCACCTACTTCATCTTGCCTTGCTCTAGTAAGTAACCAAGGAATAATAAATCTTTAGATCAGTCAAGAAAGTATAGAGAGATTAGTTAAGTATTGTTTTTCTGTAACTGTGTGAACCTATCCTCCTGTGCTATTTTTAGTTTTTCCTGTGATGGAAACTCAGCTGTGTATTGTAAATATATATTTAGTATTTTCATGTTCTTTTATTATTTATTATTAAATATATTTAAACTTTCATTGTGGCTAGTCCTTTAGAGAATAGTTTAACCTTTGAGACTACTTATATCTATTGTTGACACTGTGGCCACTCCTGAATGCCTGGCTGTTTAGTCATCACTACCATTCATGATAATATTAATTTCCCTCAGTATAACTGGGTACCCTTGCAAGAGCTTTAGAGTAGCTGGCTTTGGGGGGGGGGGTCTAGTGGCAGTGAAACTACCTTATAGTCTGGGCAGAAGGGAGCATAGCTAGTAAAACTGTGCCAGCCTTTCCAAGGTGTTTTTCTGTGTGTGTGTGTGTGTGTGTGTGTGTGTGTGTGTGTGTGTGTGTGTGTGTGTGTGTGTGTGTGTGTGTGTGTGTGTGTGTGTGTGTCTGGTACTTGGGGTAGGGACACAAAGCACTGGTTTCACAGAGAGAGTGCCTGAGTACTTAGCTTGGACACTCAGCTGAGGACTTAACTCTACAGCTGTGCCAGTGAGGAGCCTTACTGGAGACCTGGAGAGAGACAGAGACAGAAACCCAGATGCTGGGCTGATTGCGTTCTCTGTGTGCTCTTAAGGGAAATCGTGCTTTATGCAGTGAGCTGCATCTGGAAATACTGGGTGTATCCATTTTTGTTCCAAGTGAATGCCCCTCTCCAGTGGCAGTAGTGAGGATTGAGGCTCCTTGATTACTGGCCCAGAGTGGGGACATCACAACTATCATCATCAGAAGACTCTGGCAATGGCCTGGTGTGTGTTTGTCATCATCTGAGATTCATTTCAAAATGCAACAAAACTGAAAAGCAAATGACTATCATGCAGAACATTTACATAAACAGCATAGTAGAACATAATATGACAATGATTAATATTTACACAGAGACTGACACATGCCCATTATTGATGGAGGTACCTTATAAATGCCTGGTCCTCAATGTACTATTTATAAACAGGATGTCAGTATTCTTTTGTGAAAATCTGTTTAGTCTTAGACACACACATCCAGGTCATTGGTGTTGTAAATATATATGAATGTTCAAATCTAGATATTTTTTACTGTCTGCATGTAATGATTTATATTAACAGCCCACCAAGTGTCATTGCTAAAATGAGGAGAAAGTGATATGACAATATTGTGGATAATAGGTAAGCCATATGACAAACATCTCAGCCTGGCAGCATAATAATTGGCTGAATGCACATCACTATAATGAAACAACAGTAACATATTTCTTATAGGATTGATCACCACAGTTTGTGAAATATGACTATGTAATATATGTTGTATTAACAGTATTGTAGGTATAGAACTGTATGTATAATCTACCTGAAATTATTACCACTCAGTAGCCTGCAAAAAAAAAAAAATATTCTGATGATGCTTGCTGATTATTAACTGTTGCAAATAAATTTTTATTGGCACAAGTGTCAATAAACTTAGGCTGCAACTACATTTTAATAAAAACATCCAACATGTTGCAGACAGATACAGTAGCAATGTTTAACTAAAGAGAGCAACACACAATCTGCAAATAACACACAAATACTGACACATCGATCAATTATTCAATCCGTAACTAGACAAGATACATACCACAGATCATTTACTCTGGAAAACATAACCACTCATACATATGTAGCAAAATATGCATTAAAAACAATATTCAAAGTACTAGAACTTTTTATGTAACAGATATACCAACGCAATTGTTATTTAGGTAGTACAGTACAATTCAAATCTGCGTGCTGAAACAATGGCTTAATCCTATGTGATGGTTCAACATTTTCAGATTTAAGTCACAGTTTTAAACACACCCATAGTGTGATAATCCCACTTACCTTACTGATGCATGATGGGTATTACTGCATTCAAATTAATATACATGTTACTATGAAAAATACAGACCTGCAAACAGGATCACATGCATTTTATTTTATAAAACAGAAAAAGTAATCAACATACCTCTCTCAAACCACTGTTCTTCAAGCCTGTCAGCTTGGAACGCAGATCTCGGTTCCTGGTCAAATCTTCCTCACCTGAAAACAGAAAAGAGACATTTTGAATGATGTATTCTTCACATAGTGATATACATCGTGCATAACAGTTTCTAGACAATTTATTCTTGAAGAACATTAGATGATGAACATACACAGTTTTCAGTGTTATATGCAGGTTTTAACATCGTTGAACACAGATTAGAGAACATATGATTCAAAACTGCAAATACATTGTACATCCAAACTCTAACCTGGAAAGCTATTTGCCAATCCATCCTGACTGAAAATGCATGTGCTGACTACAGTGAAAAAACTTGGTTTTATGACATCACCTGGAGGGGGGTAGTCTACTAATATGCATTCCTGGATTAGGATTTCAAAGTATGAACATGTACTGATCATGTAGGTAAACAATTTAAAAAAATGAATTCATCTCAGCACTGTGTTCATAAACATTAACAATAAAGTAAATCATTCATTCCGCAGACATTGGGACAGTGTCATGTAACAAGCAGCTTCTGTGAACAGCACCATACAAGTTACTAGACATAAGGGACACAGTACGGTATGTGTGAGGGGTCCGATATTCCTTGGTGAAGTGCACATTGCTAATCAAATACATACATCTTCCCTGCTCTGCATTTCATCTGTTTGTCTGCCCATCCTGTTCCCTCAAAAGATGAGGATGATGGTGCTCTTGAACTGCATATAACATTTAATTATAAAACCGAACGTGATAGCACTTTCACAAAGTGTACAATATTAACAAAAGCATTTGTCAAACATAGAACAGTTTGTAGCAAGCTTTACTGACTCTGCTGTTAAAAAGCTGATGTTATTGGACTTTATGGATTATGAGTATGTTCACAGGAATATGATAACAGTTATTTGCAAGCCTGTTCAAAATATACAATAATATCAATAAGTGGAATATGCTTCTCTAAAGAAATGCTATGGATGAATTAAACCAAGATAATAGTTTAAGATATGTTTACCCAATGCAAAATGGAAGCCACAGCACACCAAAATGTAGGTATTAAAGCCTGTTTCCTTACAAACCAAGCTAAAATCTAGCATCGATTCTTATTAGCAAACAGGAACTGCTCAAAAAGCCCTGTTGTTAGCAAGCTGGTGTTACAAATTATGGGCACATTCGTAGGAATTCAACAGCTAACTCAGTTATTCATAACCATGCACAACATAAACATTATTATCAATTACTGGAGTATGCTTCTCCAAAGAAATGGCATGGGTAAAGTAAACCAAAATAACTATTACAGATATACTTACCCGACAGGGATTGGAACCCACAGCACACCAAAATGCAGGTGTTCTGACCAGTTTCCTTATAAGCCAAATTAGTAGGACACAGGATTTTCACTTTAGTAAACAAGTACTGTAGGTGTTTATTCAAATTTCTGTGAAGAACAGATGAATACAGAAACTGTAAACAATTATTGGACATTTTATTGTAAAGAAATAGCAGGTATCAACACATAACTGGTAGCATATGTGTAAGCAGTCAGTCAGTCAGGCATTCCTTTTTGGCTTAAATGAACATGATGGCTTACTTTATTAGTATTAATGAATTCAAGAAGTTATGTATCTGTTTTTATTCTGAAGTATAATGGTATAGTAGGCAGTACTATGGTACTATAATGGAAAACTATGAAGTGCCGTTATCCGTGGCCAGGTGCTATAGGTGTCAGTGAAGCACGAGGACAGTGTCTATGTGAAATGGTGTTGTTAGATGTTGTAAAACATATACGTCTGCAAAGGTCATAGTTATGGCTATTATAAACATTATTAAATAAATTAACAGTGCTGGAACTAAAAGACAGCAGTTACTACGTCCACTTAATTATATTCATGAGCTAATTGTCACAGCAGCTACTAAATGGTTATATAAAACCATCAATCTGATATATATGGGACAGATATAGCTCTAAATTTCATAGCATTGTCACACTTAATGTTGGGATCTATGGGCTGCCTCTGTACCTCAGTGACCCTCATAGGTTCATAGCTAGGTACTAGGCTATTGGCCCTAGGGCCTATATAAGCCTAGCCAAAGGTACCCTGGCTTTCGCCACCAAAGAAAATTATTTTCCTGTACCACTGTCGAGCAGAGCCACATAAGTGATCCCCGGGGTGAATTTCCTATCTCCCATCCAATCATCAAGATTTTTCTTGAAGAGCGCTAATGAGGAGCTTTGTTTGATATAGATAGGTAGTTTGTTCCAGAGTATGGGAAGTCTCTGGGACAGGAATCTATCCCTCCAACATGTTCTGTTTATTGTGGTGACAAGGTTTGGGTCCCTAGACTGTGCAGCTCATAGGGATTGGGACATATCTTTGTGTGTTAGGCAGAGATCACCTCTGAGTAGACGATATGCAACAGAGTAAAGCTGCAGTTTTTTGAGACGGTCTGCATAGGGCATCTGTTTGAGGCCAGTAATCCTCTTTGTGAGGTATTTCTGTGGCCTTTCCAGTTGTTGTAGATGTCTTGTGAGGTACATACCAAAAGGGGCATTGTACTCTATAATGGGTCTAATGAGTGACGAGTAGAGGGGAACAATTACCTCTTTTTTCCTGGATGAGAAACCTTTTGTGATGAGGTGTGCCACGTAGAAGGATTTCCTGACTACTGTGATGATGTGATTATCAAATGAGAGACTAGTGTCCACCTGTGTCCCAAGGTATCTTATCACACTTTCAGTGTTAAGTAGACTACCGCCTATGTGGTAGTTCATGGGTACTGAGTTTTTACCAAAAGGGATGACAATGCACTTTTTGGCATTGAGCTTGAGGTCATGGCTTTGACACCAGGCATCTGTCTCAGTGAGGCCCTTTTGTAGGATGTCCACATCATTTGGAGTTTTGATTATGGCTTCTAGTTTGCAGTCATCTGCGAACTTCGTTAGCCAAAGACCTTCTATGTTGGCCTGTACTTCAGAGAAGTAGATACCAAACAGGAGAGGACCCAGGACTGAACCCAGGACTTCAAAGCTCCTCAGTTTTCCTCTGATGCAGGTCATCATAGCAGTGGTGAACCTGCACTCCAGTGCAATAGAGCCCTGCCTGTCTTTGGTGCTCCCTTGCAATCCATTTCCATACATCTATCATTGCGAAATTCCTGGGTCTGCCTCTTATTCACTGCTCCAATGCAGTGTGCACAGTCAGCATCTGGGTTATCTCCTTGTTGGTCTAGTCAGCCACAAATACATGCCTCAACCTCCATGAAATAGCCATCATGATCCATAAATGGAAAAAAGTCTGAAAAATGCAAACACAGAGAAATGCTCACTGAGGAACCACTCAGTTCACAGTTAATGGTCTGATCTGTAAATGTGTTAAGATCAATATTTGAAAGTGGAACTGATGTCATGTTATCAGATTATTGGCAGATAATGGGCATATGCCCCACATGGTACAGTTTATCAATACTTATTGGGTGTTTACAAAGTACACCTGGATGTTACGCCACATGAATTCAATTTACACAGAGGTGCACAAATCGGATTCCAAAAATTTGAATTTTAATAAACGTTATTATTTATGTATGACACAAATGGTACAAAAAGGTGGGTGCACATCAAGTGCACTTGATTCTGTGATTCAGAGTAACAGGTACATTGGCAACTGGTAGCATTCTGTTTCGGTGATTATTACACCTGTTCAAATCAGTACCCATTTATCAAAATGTTATCTTGAACAGAAGTTGTTATAAGTTACTGGAGTGATGTTTGACTGAAATTTATACATACAGGTGTTGCTATTTTAAATAATTGATTTCAGACCCATATGCAGTTATATAGACAGATTTACACTGCGAATGTTAGCAGTAGAAAAATGCTGATTTACAGATCATCCACAATTCTTACTGGTAATTCCATGCAGTCTGTAGTGAAGCTATAGAAACCTATGGATTCCAACATTATCCGTAAGTACTATTTTATGTTGATATGACAGATTTTCTTAATTCATGTTTCACAGCAACATTGTTAAAAATATGTTGTGGATGTTATGGATATTTCCTCAATGATGCTTCTTAACAATGGTATTATCACTGCTGGATCAATATACAAAGGATCTGCACTGTCTATGGCCTGCCTATGGATCCTGAGGTTTTCTGACACTTTCCATAAGCTGTTACATTGTAACTTGCAGTAATATCTTAATGTGAAATGCATTCAGACTCGTGGTATGATGCTGTTATCTTTGGACCTCCATTCAAAATATATATAGTGTGAGGGGTTCTAATCCCACTCACAACCTCTAAAGATATTGTAACTTATGTTGATTTTGCAAATGTTATATATGAAGGCATTGTTGTTACTTTTTATTTGTGGCTTTAGTATTTGTCAGAGACAGTGTTATGCAGAGTTTTGCATTGCATAGGAATATATATATACTGTTTATGTTGACACATGCTGTCCAGAGACTGAGCTGCATAAATGATCTCACACAGGAATGTGCATATCACTGTCTTTCAGATGGAAAACCATCCTAGGGGTGCAATTTCTACCGCCAGGAAAATGAAATCATAATTGATGCTTTCCAGCAACATGGATGGAAATTTCTAGGCTGTTCTGGCAATACATTTTGGAAACATAAAATCTGGACCGACTTCACCAACATGATAAATGCAGTTGGAGGCACAACTGGTCCTGTGATGTTTGTAGACAATGTTGCTCAGAGATGATCATTCATACAGCCAAAAGATTAAGACATTATAAGAGATTGAGGGATACCACCAGTGATGGACCACCACTGACCCTGATGACATCCAAATATTTATGGCCTCACTGCATACAGCAAGAAGGGAGCGATGCACACCAGGGGGTGGGACTGAAACTGGAGTTCCATGTTGAACATGTACCATAGTCAAAGTCAAAGTAAACTTTATTGTCATTCAGAAATCACACAAGTGCAAAAACTGAATGAAATTCTGTATCTCCAGACTCAATGTGCAGACAACATGTAGACGATTTTCACAGATATTTACACATGCAAAACCAGCTATTACATCACAGACATGCAGATAGACAGACTAATATTGCACATAATTAGAAACACATTTTAACACTTTTTGAACTGAACACTTACTTGCATGATGTCTTGAATACTTGAATGTATATCACTTTTTCCATTACATCGCTGGGTATAAAGACCATCACTACATATTGCTGTAGCCTGCATATTCATGTATTGCTGTTTTTGATTTACAGTAGCAGAGATGAGCTGTGCACACAGATCCACACAAAGTGAGGATGATAAGTGTAAGTCTACTGACATGTATTCATACAACTGAAGTACAGATAGAGCAGTCCAGACAATATGTGTAATGCTGTTTGCATTAATATTCACAGGTTCATCGATTTTGGGATTAAACCAGAGAATGGCAGGTGAGTGTCTCCATATTGTTACTGTGAACAATACCTGTTATTACCTCAGCCTCATTTCATGGCACTGCTGGCAACTGTCATATTGTTATTTCCCTAAGATTATACACTACAGATATATCCACTGGGGGCCCAAGTCATGCAGGTTCAAGTTCAGACAGACCAGGTATGTTAACAACAAAATTGTCATGGCTTGCATTAATGTGTAGAACACATTTGATACATGACATTTATGTCAATATCTGTCACCAGAGGCCCATCTGATGTATAGTTGCAACGTCCATAACATGAATATCTGCAGAATCTGTTACTGTGTTGTATATGTATTGTAGTCAGTATTGTTTACCTGTGTTTGTGTTGTCTTTCTCTTTACTTTCCCAGTGCTGGATCCACAGTACAGCCACAACCACCCCCAGCAGGTGTCTGTCAGTAATGTATTATTACCTGTGTTTCATACCCGTCATTGTTGTTAGTCCTGTTGTTGTCCTCCATTAATACAGTGTCCTTCTTACCATTCCTAGGCCTGTCTACATTAACCTCCTCAAGTGCCCATATGAGTGGTATGTGCATGCCATACTTTCTGTATGTTTTGTGGTATGTGTATGTTAAATCTTCTGCATGTTTTAACTATGTTCACCTGGCTAATGGTGGCAATGATGTGATCATTAATGCCATTTTTTTCCCTATAATAGTTGAAGTTCATTGCTTTTCAACAGCACCATCTTCCCATGAGGTTTTGTCAGGTGTGTGTTTTTTTCTTGTATTTCTCACATATGTCATGTATGCTGGCATTGTAACCAAATTATATACTCTATATATGCAGATTCCATGAAACACACATACAGTACATCTCATGTAAAGTCATTAATATTTGTAACATTGCAGTGAGATACATGTCATATTTCTTTGATGATATTATCAAATGATACAAGCACATTGTCCTGATCTGTGTCTTTGTATCTTGTAGCAGATCAACTATGTGTACCATCCATCAGCCCATCCAGCGATCATGATGTGGTTTCAGATGTGTCTCAGCATGGTATTATGGCCCCTGGCACACAGGACCTTGACATATTTGTATAGTCCATCCAAGATGTTGACAGTGATGTTGCTGCAGCCATAGCCTCAGCTATGGAGATAACATGTCTAACCATTGAGAGCATAATGGTACACTAGTTGATGAACAGGATGAGGCCATTGAATAACAAATCCCAGTTGAGACTGCTGCTGAGGGCAATTCCCCCACAGCAGCTTGAAACAGGGTATCATGCTAGATGTATGTGAGCAGATGTTGTGCATGACCAGGTGTCAGATGGTGTCTGCCTCCTGCTGCAGGCAAATAAACAGTCACAGAAACTGTATTGGTCAGACATCTGTGCACTTGCACATCTCACAGATCATGTGGCACACCAGCAGTGTGTGATGCATGAAGGACAAGAATTCAGACATGGTGAAATATTGGCTGCATTGTCCACTCAGAAAGAGAGTCTGCTAGCTATGGCATGGTCAGTAGAAACTCTGGCCTCCATGGTACTGCAGCAATGTCATACTGCCAGCAGGGTTTTGCATTTCCTGACTGTACTCAGCAGATTGCAACATGGGAGAAGCAGACCACTTGTCTTGGGAACCAACATTGGCCATCAAGTATCAGTGTCTGTGGTCCAGCCTGCACAGTGTTAAACTGGTGGCCCATCTGCCATGATCCTGTCAGCCTTAAAAAGGCATTCAACTCACAGTCATGCTCCTTCTCCTCAACATGGTGCTGCCACTCCAATTTCTTCTGTGGAGTAACCAGGGCAACATGTTTCTATACATGGTAGAGGCAGAGTGACCCTGGTGTGAGACATCAGTGAGGTTGCATTAGACTGTGTTAGAGTGTGTCCAACAGTGTCATAAACATAGCTGGCTTATATTATTGAATTATCACTTTACTGTGATATATTTTTTGTGGCTATTAAATGTTCTGCATTATGATCTGTATGTTTTTTTTTCATGTTATTCTATTGTAGAGATGGGAACGTGGCATGCTGATGTGTGTCCTTTATTGTTTTCCATACAGTGACACAACAATCTGAGTGTCCATGCTGTGTCATTTGTGTCCTCAGTTGATGATCCCTGTTGTGACATTTTTACATATGTTCATATTGTAATATACTATGATGAATGTGTTATGTCTGATTCTCAGTGTGTATATCTACTGGGTATTCGGCATTAGATGCAATCTGTGCTGCTGTGGTGGGGCAGCACCTGAACATCAGTGTTTAACCTGTGTACTAACATATATGTGGCTTGTCATGACTCAAAGTTGTTGGTCAGACATCTGCTGTGTTGCCTGGGCCTGCACTAGTGGTCACACCCTATGCTGCCTACACCTGTGTCATCTGTCCCCTATGTCATCCTGCTCTGCCACTAATACCTGTGGGATGTCATCTTCAAATATCTGGGGTTCTTGGGGTAATTTACCCACACCTGAGCTGGAAAACTGCTATGTAATATAGTTAGCATGTTATGCAGCACGGTGCATACTGATATCATCTTTGCTGCCTTTTCAGGTGTGCATCGCAATGCACTGCTGGATATGTCCAGACTTCTGAACCTAGCTTTCAGTAAACCAGACACATGTTCTATGGTGTTTCTGGCTGCTGTGTGTGCTCTGATGCATGTCTTGTGTGCAGGGTTGGATGATTCATGGTACGGTATTATTAGCCACAGCTCAAGTGAATAACCACAACTGGTGGGGAATGAAAACACATTTGGTCAGAATGGATATTGTTGTGAGGGTTATCCTTAGCTTACATCCTAGCTGTGCTTCTGCACTTACCTAGAAATAGTCCCTCAGGGATTTCACCTTGCTAGAATTCAGTCCCCAGTCCAATTTCTCTCCATATGGCAGCATCATGGACACTTCCAGGGTGTATTGTCATGAAGTTTGTTATGCTGCCATCTGCTGCACACAACTTGGCAGTTGATGGATGGTTAGCCCTTTCTGTTTATGTAACAGTCTGCTTCATAATGTACTGGTATCTTGACAGATATATGTCTGCAGTCTACTGCACCAAGTACATGGGGAAGTTTGCTATGCGGTAAAACATGTGCATTACAGTTCTCCATTTGATGGGGGTGGATAGAAAGTACATGCAGTCATCCATCTTACTGCACATTGCTTCCAGGAATTTTGCCAGGATGCAGCTGGCAGCTATATCAGACACTCCCACAGCATTCCACATGTATCTCTGGAATGTCCCATATGCAAGTACACCCAGGCTGAGACACACATTGGTTTCATGGGGAATGGAGTTTCCTTGCAGGGTCTGCACAGATATGTATGGGGCACACATGTTGCAGACAGCCTGCAACAGTTGTCTGTCTTGCCAGTATCTGTTAATTGTTTGCTGATCTGACAACTGGTTTAATTCCAGCCTTGCTCTAACTCTGGCTGTTTGCCTTCTAGGGTGCACAGCTGCAGTCTCATTTAAGGTTTACATCAGCAGAGCCTGTTGCAGTACATTAAAAGCAGGTTGCATTTTTATATATTTTTTGATCTTTAGCTCTGGATTTTGGTGAAGCTCTTAGTATTCTCTTTAATTCCTTGGGGTACATAAAGCATACACGAAGGATTTTACAGAGTCGATGAGGAACTTTGTTGCATTTTAGTTGCATTGTGTATGCACAATGCATTTTGGAATCAGACCCTAAGTATCTTACACTGACTATCTCAGTACCTGGACTGCCTTCAGCATGTCTTCTCAAATCGTGCCTGTAGCAGGTGCACTGAAGTCTTCCTTCAATGTACTAAAATGTTCACAAATAGCTTCCCCAAGTTTATGGAATCCACCCCATAGTTTTAGATGTATGAACCTGCATTCCTTGGTATCATTAGAAAGCTGTTATAACCTTTAATACTTTTTTAATATTCATTTGTATTTGTCATTTTTAGTTTGGCCAACTTATATTACGTGAGTGGTATCATTCCTGTATTCTTGTGAAATCACAACCTCAAGTATGCATTTCTATGAAACACTGTATCTCTGTCACTTTTATGTTATAGGAGACACACATTTGTGACAAATGAAATGCCAAACATACATACAAGGTGTTGTCATCTCCATGCCTTTGGTGTGTTTGGTTATATAGTGTGTTATTTGAAGCTGAGTAGCCACATATCTTGCCAGAAAAATGTTATTACAACAAAGCAAACACACTGGCATTATCAAATCCAGGTCAGAATAGCTTGTAGCTCTCAGTATGACAGACTGCATTTAGATCAACTAATGCAGCATTGCCCTTCATTTCCTTACAGCTTTTATGTCATTAAAACTATCATCATGCTAAGGGCTTTGTTTACTGATATTTTAAAAGAGCTGCTTTAACAGCCTATAGTTAGATTTCTACACCAGAAAATGCAACTGGCAATGCAGCATACCACTTTTAAAGGTAAGACAAACATTTTGTATGTACCTTTTTTATTATTTGTTCTGTCTACATGCATAGCTACAGACAGTGGTCACTATAGTGCATACAGACATATGCAGCATCACTTATTTACTTACCTTACACTGTCATCTGCTATATCACCAACTAGATGCACTCACTTCACATGATACATTTCACACTGATCACATGAACTTTTCATTAATTCACCTGTGCAACACAGCATTTATTTACCTGAGAACGTAACCACATCAGTGGCACCTGAGGTGAGGAGTTGTCAGCCTATTCATTCCTCTTAGACACAAGAGTCAGGTGCTGAGAGTGGTTGTGTCATCTTTAGCAAATGTATGTTTTTGTTGCATGCTACATCCCCACCTCTCATAGCTGCAATATCTAAAATTGCTTGCCACAGGGGGTGTTGTGTGCTTTTCTACATGCAAATCCCGCTGGTTTTGTAGCTCTTCATTGTGTATTTGCAGTCATCACCCTGGTCCAACTATGCAGCATTCTATGCATACCTCTCTCTCTCAGTCTCTCTCTCCGTCTCTCTCTAGTAAGTACCAGCAGTGAACTGGACTATGCCAGCATCAGTCACTCACTTCCATCTTCTCCTGACTTCCTGTTCTAGCACCTGAGTCACCAGTGGGACATGGGTCAGCTGTGTTGAATCAGGACATCATTCTTCTAAGCCAAACAGCCAGACTTATTCGACATATTTTAACAAAAAGTTTTGAAAAAAATGTTTCATTTCACCTTTAAGGAAACAATATAACTGATTCATTATTTTAATTAATATTTTTTTCTTTTGCTATATAATGACCTTTTGGACATGTTCATTAATAGATATTAGGGTAATTGAGCCAAAGCACTGAATTTCACATTTAATTAATTAAAAATATCAGAACAGCTTGGATACAGTGTGGTTTATTTTACCTATAAGTAGTCTGGTGAGTACAATAAAAGTAGTGTTCTGGACTGACTTGACCTGTGTAGCTTTAAACTTACAATACTTAAAAAGCTTTATGTCGGAAAATTTATTTTCTGTCTTTATTTGTTTGCCAGATAACATCATTAGGCCCAAGTTACTCTCTTCAGGAACATCTCAAGAAAACTGACTATTTAAGTGACTTGCTCAGAGTTGAACATAATCAATTGGTGGATGAGAAATCAAAGACAAAAAAGGCCGGAAGAAGCTCATTAGTAGCTTATTGTTTTAATGTTCAGACAGCACTATGAGGATTGTTCAGCTCACTGGGCTAAGTAGGAATGTGAGAAGACAACTGAGATTTCAGGGTAGTCTAACTATGCCTTGTTACAACTGATGGAAAGGCCCACTTGAAAATCTTGTTTCAGCACTGTTTAAATTAGAAGTACTACTGCTGATTAGCTATCCTGTAAGTAACACAAGCAATACTGTGCAGTGAAGGTCACTGCTGACAATTCACTACATTGAAACTTGATGTATCACAAATGTTGTCCTTTGGTTTTGGATTGTAGGACTCAGAAAAGAGGGAAGAGTTGAGTTTGATTTTTGTTTTAACTCTTTCCTTTTTTCTCCAAATTGTGTGGCCTGTGCATTGGTATATATAGAGATCGGGGGTGTGGGGCAGTATAAACACATCCAAGGACTCGTCGAGTTTGCTTCAAACAAAAACTGTGATATTTATTTTATCCATAGTTACTCATATGCAAATTAAGTGAGATGAGATTAACTGAAGCAAATCAAGTTTACACTGTTGGCTTTAGCTCTATATTTTTATTATTTTCACCTGCACTCAAACTAATGCTTTACCACTTCTAGTGTAAAAAAGTATATCCATTTGATAAGTATATAGGTTTTAGTATCATCTGCATGTTAGAATCTGTATGTTAGGACAGTCTAGCTTTCAGTGCATGACTCAGCCAAAATTATAGTTGTCAACAGTTAGCAAACCAAAACTTTGTCTTGACAACTTTTGAGAATGGTATTTAGAAATGAAGGTTTCCCCTGAGATTCATACAGCCTTCTCTTAGATGATATCACAGTTGTTAGTCTAATGGGCATATTCTAACCTGTTGACCTTATTTAAACATTTGTATGACTGTAATTGTTACATTGTGATGAAGTCCACAATACAAAGGATGAAAGCGCTCAACATTTAGTTAGTAAATTCTTATGTGTATTTCAAGTGATGACTGGTCAGCATTTTTGGTTTATTTTTTTGTTTTTAAAACACAGTGTAGCTGTAAATTTTGTTTTGTTATTTAAGTTGTTTCTTTATTTGTAGTACACCATAGATGTCATCATAAGATTTTCTTTCAGGTGAGAATGTAAATGTTCCTGTTCCCTCCCAGCAAATTGACTTAAATTGCTTGGTGGGAAATCTTACACTGTTGATTCAACAGTTATCCCACCTTGTAAACCAGATGAAACCTTATCCTCAGAACTCTGCAGTCCAGGCCAAGAATATGATGGTCTTAACAATGTTTACAGATAGAGTAGCTAAACAAACGATTCCAGCAATCATGGAAGGGAGGTGAGTCCACACAAAAATTCAAATAGTGGTGGCTTGACAATAGTTATAGTTACCAAAGCAATGTCTTCCAGCTTTTCTCGATTAGGGGTCACCACAGCAGATCACCAGTCTGCAGATTTATTGGCAGTGGTGTTTTTACAGTGTTGAGTTGACAGCCCGGCACCTAGCCTTCACAGAAGGGACACACATACAAACACACACCTACCTGCATGCCTTTAAAACTCACTGGACTGCAGGAAGGACATACTGACTCCACATAGAAGGCACTCCAGCTGAGAACCGAACCTGAGAACCTCTTGCTGTGAGGTGACAATGCTAACTGCTACACCATTGTGGCCAGGAAATTAACTCTGAGTTTCCCTTTTGGTACAAATTTCAACCTTGAAGAAAAAGCTATTTAAGTTTAAAAACTTAAATTCAAACAATTATTTTTTAATGAAAGCATCACTAGATACCACGTACTCTAAGAGTTAAGGTTATAGAAATTTCCAATGGATAAGGAGACTCGTTCCATCCTACATGCTGAACAAACAAAGACTGGTCAACTTGCAGAAGGACATTTCCAAACTGTCCTAAAACATTACAGGGGATATTTTGTATAAGCAATATAAAATTAAACATCAAGGAGTCTTTTATAGACTTGATAAACAAACTATTGACAATTAAGCAACAGAAGGATAAAAAAACTGACAAGAGATGACAGCTACTATGCTATCAAGAGGAAAAATGCAATCATAGAAAATGTGGCCAAGTCAACAGAAAATAGCGAAGAAATGTGGGTTGTTAACGACACTGATGAGGACATAGCACTGAACAATGTCCCTTTGGACCAAAAATGACCAAGATTGCTGGTGAGGACTGCAAACAGGAGGAACCCAAATTACTAGCAATTAATGAACATATGCATGAGGTTCATGGGGAAGTGGTTTTAACAGCAAAAGCCCCATCAGTAAAAAAAAAAGAAAGGGTTGTGAGCAAGGAAGGAAATGCTACCTACATTAGTGGACACAAGTATTGGTGTGTGCCACTGAGATGTATGACTTTAAGAGTTTTAATTACTGTAACTTGGAAGTCAAGGACATTCATCACAGACATTTTTTAAAGGGTTCCCATTTGTTCTAGCCCCAAGGGAAGATTTAAGGGACACCTTAATTGTGCTGAAACTCTTCACAAGAAAATTCATTTTAGTACTTATCAGAAGGATACATTGAAATGGTCTAGTACCTTTATTCCCCCTATGTATCCAGCTATCATTTTTTTCTTTGAAGAAAGTATGAGAAGGACATTAGGGATATATTACCAAAAAAAAAAAATAGAGACACTAGATATTATAAGATAACTAATAGCAGAAAAAAATCATGAACATGTTAAGGACAAATAGATCTATTAGAGTAACGAAGCTCAGCAAAGTGGTTGGTATGGTTAAAATGGACAATGCAGATTATATTAGTAAAGTGTCTATCATTTTGAACAATAATGATCAATATGAAGTACTGTTTGGAAATGAAAGTATTACCATTTATAGGAAAACTGATATATTCTTGGAAGAGTAGGTATATGGAGGGATTATACCACACTACTTATTTTAAGGTTGTTCACCCAAGTGTACCTGATATTTTTAGTATACTGAAGGTGCATTCTGACCTTTCTGATACACTTTTAAGGTTCATTCTTTAGACGGATGTTACAAAGATAGAATCCTTAGAAAAATATGTTGATGGGATGTTAAAAGGCTGTTAGACAATACTAACCACAGCCTAAAGGATGCCTGGAATATTTTGTCTTTAGGAAGAGATATTCATTTTTCACAGGAGGCAATATTGATGTCAATAAATGCAAAATAATAATAATAATAATAATAATAATAATAATAATAATAATAATAATAATAATTACTTGTTTTCTGTGATTCCACGTGGCAAGGGTATAAAGTAATTTATGGAAGAGATTATTTGTTTAGATGGGTTAACTAGGGTCTATGTTAAATCAGTGAATGATTAAAAAAAGCGAACAATGATTTATCAAACCCATTTAAGCAAAAGCTTACAATCTCAAATGCTTAGGACAGTGATTTTTTTCCAAGGGAAAAAAATTGCTGTTCCACAAAAAAAAAAAAATAAAAATGTTATATTTATGATTTGGAAGGGCGATACCCTTACTGTACAAAATTTGGTTAATTGGATGGACAGTTCTATGGAATTTTTAAAATTTACCTTTGACTGGGCAACATACACCATCAGTTACTTAGATGTCACTATATCAAGTTTCCACTTTAAGTAAAAGAAAGCAAATGCATGGAGGACTGGAATTCCTGAACTGCATTCACTTAAAATATTTATTTATTTATTTATTGCATTCATTGACTGGAAAGTCTGCTGGGGAGCCCATTTTCAGTGGAGGCCCGTGGAGAAAAGTTCCACATTATTACATACAATTAACAAATTAAAACATTGTAGATACATTAATAAAACAGATACATTACTACATACAATTAGCTAAAACAATTGTTGATACATAAAAATGGACAAACAGTAGAAAGGATATGACAAGTGGTAGAGATGACATTTCAATAATATATAGAAAAGACAAAATTTATAAGCTTTATGCTCAACTCCTGAGAGACTTGCTTGGCTACAAACATCTGCATTAGAAGCTGAAGTTAAGTAAAACTTGCAGTAGTATATTTTAGTCTTCTGTTAAGTACAAACTTGCAGTTTTAAAAGTACTGTATTTTCATTTTTTTTCTGTTTCCTAATTGTGTGTTTCTGAACAGTGTGCTGTGTGTCTCGCTGCAGTTAGTTCCCCACCCTCCTGTTCCTGTGTTGGTATTAGTGTTGGTGGCTCTTTAATTGCCCGCCACTCCTATAAGTCTGTATTAGAACACTCCTCCTGGGTCCATCTCATTTGCTCATTTAACTGAGTACAGTGAGATCATATTCTGAGTCTAGTGTTCACTCTACTTAATACAGAGAGAAGATTTGAAAAGGCCAGCCCACTTAAGCTCTTCCTTCCTCTCTCCTTGCACTTAAAAAAAAAGAAAATGTGCACTTTATTCATCTGCTTTTACTGTATTTGTGTTTCCTCCTACTTTATTTTACTTTTCTTAAAAGTACTCAATTGTATTTATTCTGCTGCATTTATTACTGCTTGGTAGTAGCCTAATTAAATTGTAACTGCTATTCTAAGTCTTTTGGTTTAAGCACTTGGGCTTCATACAGGCTGTTTTACATTGAGAAGGTTTGTGGTCTGCACTGCTGTGGAAGGACAAGTAGTGTACATCCTTCCTGTTTTTTTGAGTTTATCTGCTGTATTTTCTGAAAAACAAAACAAAACAAAAAAAAAAAATATATATATATATATATATACTTGTTTCCTGCCTTTCTAAGCTAGTATAGTCCAGTTTTCAGGTTAATACTGAATTCAGGGCTGTGTTACAAATCTCTGTGTTTGCCCATACCTTACTTGGATAGAAGGAAGTTTCTCTGTTCACCTGTGAGAGAGGGGAGCTTTGAGCAGCCTATCTGTCCCTGGAGGAGTGGTTTCAGCCCAGAAATGAGTAGCGTATTGGCCATTTTGGGCTAATTTCTATCTCTTTCATTTCCCTGCTATAAATACCATATTTACCCAGTTTTGCATGCCGGGCAGAGCCGATTAGCTAGGGTAAAACTATTCCTGGCTCCACAAAGTCTCCTCTTCAATTTTTCCTTTGGAACTAGACAAACTTTCAACTTAAGCACTCAACCCATTCATTTCTCAGCCCAGCACTTGCTCAAAACTTAGAGCAAGCACTTATAAACCCTAGCACTAGACCTTCCTGTACTGTACAGAAGGACAAGGCTCTCTATTCGACCTTATCAGCCATCCAGTAAAACAGTTCACTGTACCTATCCAGGCATGTCCAAAGGGCAGTTTCAGGTGTAGTCTCCAGTCCAACTGGTGAATATGGGCATTTTGAGGCAATGTCACAACTGCCTCATGTAAACAGACAACCCCCTCCTCCTCCTACCACCAAACACTAATACATGCGAGAGATGCAATTATACAGCCAAACTGGAGGCTAAGTTCTCTCAATCCAAGACTGGATCAGACAGTCAAGAGGAGAAGGGAAATACTTGCATCACATCACCAGTCTCACAGAGACCCATTAAACCAGCAGCAGCAAAAAACACACATAAATACATGAAAACATAGTCGGAGGCTCTAAAAATCTGCAAAACCAACAGAGACTTCCAAAGCAAACATCCAAGCAACCACCACCCACCAACACAAACCATGAAACACATACTTCACAAAACCAATGTGCCATGCAATCACAGCCCTTAAGGCAAAAACAACATACCCAACATACTAGTAATAGGTGACTCTATAGTCAGGCACACTGACGTCCCACTCACTAGTCTGAATAAGGAGCAGATTACTGTTAGCTGCCTGTCAGGTGCTAGGATCCGCCACATAACACAAGCACTCTGGTCACTCCAGAACAAGTACAAATATGACTGTGTTGTCATTGTCCATGTTGATGTGAATGACCTGAGCCGTACCTCCCTGTACTACATGAAAAGAGACATGGAAAACCTCTCTGATCACGTAGCCCTAGGCCAGTATGACCCTGACCCTGAGTAGCATCCTGCCCTCACCAAGAATGATACCACAGTATAAAGGAAGAATTCTCAATTTCAACAATTGACTAAGTTTCTGGTTTCATTCAAAGGGGATCCAGTGTCTGTCCTCTTGGGATGACATGCTCGACAAGCCACGCTGCTTTGCTAGAGATGGCTTGCACCTGTCACCCATAGGCTTTCGAATACTGGCCAAGGCTCTTGCCACCCCCATAGTGCCTTTTTTAGGCAAGGCTCAAAAGACAAACCCACCACCATAAATAGCACAAGTAACAAAAAACTGAGGGTAATGTTACTCAATGCCAGATGTCTAAACCTCAAAATATACGCACTTGAGGCACTCCGTAGTATGGAGAAAATCGATATATGTGCAGTAACAGAAACCTGGTTTAAGGCTCCAGAGAGCACCCTAACACTACCAGGCTACAACTCATACCATACATTTCGGCCACAGAACCCAATCCAAAACACAAAAGGCGGGGGCATATCCATATTCATCAAGGATACCCACAACTCCAGGTTAGTAGCACAGCACGATGCTTCAGAGATCATCCACATGCACCTAACAATGAGCAAAACTGCAATTCAAATTGTAGCTTGCTACAGATCACCCACCATGTCCCAGGACTCCCATTCTGCATTTCTGGGAACACTGGGAAACATAAAGGTCCTATCAAGCACCCTAATGCTGGGTAATTTCAATTACCCAAACATTAACTGGGAGAACTACTCAAGTACTAACTCTCTTGCTCAACATTTATAAGAATTTATAAACTCAAGCGCCCTGGTTCAACTGGTCAACACACCCACCAGAGGTAACAACATATTGGACCTGGTCATCACCAACATGGGCGACCACTGTTCCACACCAGAGGTTAACCCCTCTCTGGTTAGATCTGACCATAGACAAATCACTTTGGATATCCACATTCCGTCCCCACCCCCGGACAAGAAAACCACCATGAAAAACTTTTCAAAAGCAAACTTCACGTTACTTAAGACCAAGGTGGAAAGTTTCAAAGCCCCCATGCTGAAGGATAACGCTGTCCAAGCTGCAAAATCCTTTACTAATGCATTCTGCAGGCACCTACAAGAATGCATGGATCGTGCAATCCCAAGCAAAACCAAGACTCACTCCTCCAAGAAAAGTAAACCAGTCTGGTGGACTCCTGCCATAAACAAATTATACAATAGAAGGAGGAAACTAGTACAGAAAAGAGTAAAATCCCAAGAAGGGAAGACATCCTTGATCAGTATCAGCAAGAAACTACAATTCCTCATAAAATTATCCAAGGCAAGCTTTGAAAGAAAAGTTGCCAAGGACTCCAAAGATAACCTCAAGGCATTCTTTATCTATGTCAAGAATCTAAGTTGCAATGCTTAGATCTGCTCAGAGTTAGTGCAGAATGGCATAAAATACACTGAACCAACTGATATCACCAACATCCTGGCAGACAGGTTCAGCGCAAACTTCACCCCCCTCTCACCACCAAAAGGGCCCATAACCATACCAGAAGAATGTAGAGTCCCTGAAATCACATACACTCAGGTTAAAACTTCCCTCTCCAAAGCCAAAAACACAGCATCAATGGGACCGGACGGTGTCCCAGGCTGCTTCCTACATGAGCTCAAAGACGAACTAACCCCTCGCCTAAACACACTGTTCAAACTCAGCCTCTCCACAGGCTACATACCCATAGAGTGGCACACAGCAATGGTTATTCTGCTCCACAAAGGTGGAGCCACAACAGACCCCAGGAACTATCACCCTATATGCCTGACTAGCTTGGTCTGCAAGGCTATAGAGCGCATCATCATGGAACTCATTAACAGAGACATTGGGAACCTCCAAACACTGGACCCTACCCAGTTCGGCTTTGTTAAGGGCAGATCATGCCTCCTAAACCTGGTGTACTTCTTTGAGACAGTTACCAAGGCTATAGATGAGGGAAAGGTGGTATACACAGACTACCTAGACCTTGCTAAGGCCTTTGACACCATTCCTCATTCTGGTATTATAGACAAGCTCACCAGCCTGAACATAAACCCCTATGCCACAAGATGGGTTGCCAACTGGCTCATGGACAGAACCCACATGGTGAGAGTTGTGGAAGCTAGGTCCAGCTCTAAACCAGGTACAAGTGGCATTCCCCAGGGCAAAGTCCTAGGACCCCTCCTGTTCAGCATATACTTCTCAGAGATATAGGCAAGTACAGGAGGACTATGGCTGACCAAGTTCACAGACAACTGCAAACTAGGGGCTATAATTGACTCTCCGGCTGACACAGACATCCTCCAAAAGGGTCTCACTGAGACGGATACCTGGTATCAAAATCATGGCCTCAAGCTAAATGCCAAAAAGTGCATAGTCATCCCCTTTGGAAAAAACAACGTACCCACAAACTACCACATAGGTGGTAGTCCCCTAAATATGGAAGACATAATAAGGGACCTGGGGACCCAAGTAGATAGTAATCTCACCTTTGATAATCACATTGCCAAAGTGGTTCGAAAATCCTTCTACGTAGCCCACCTAATCACAATAGGGTTCGCATCTAGATCAAAAGAGGTCATTGTGCCCCTCTACTCATCACTCATCAGATCCATCATAGAGTACAATGCCTCATTTGGGATGTACCTTACAAGACATCTGCAACAGCTGGAATGCCCACAGAAGTACCTCACCAAGAGGATCACTGGCCTCAAACAGATACCCTAAACAGCTCGACTGAAGAAACTCCAGCTGTACTCGTTTGCATACCACCTACTCAGAGGTGATCTCTGCCTGACATACAAGGCCATGTCCAACCCAGAATTGATGGACATGCTCCATCTAATGAAAACCTTATCCCCTCGAGCCACACGCTGTAGGGATCTAAACCTCACCACAACAATAAATAGGACATGCTGGAGGGATAGATTCCTGTCCCAGAGACTTCCAATGCTTTGGAACAAGATTCCAATCTATATTAGGCAGAGCTCTTTGCTAACATTCTTCAAAAGAAACCTTGACGAGTGGATGGGAAACAGAAAGTTTACCCTGGGGATCACTTCAGTGGCTCTGCTGGATGGAGGCACAGGGAACTAATCTAAGGGGAAGGCAAAAGCCAACACATTCTGGCTAGGCTTATAAATTACTTTGGGCAGATAGCTTAGTACCTACCTATGAACCTATGAACCTAAGGGAGAGCATAAATGGAAACAGAAGTATGAAAGTCAGAGTGGAAGAAGAAAGTAACTTAGCAGTATATGTGAGTAGAAAAAGACAATAGTATATACATGTGACTGTGTAGGATTCAAAGTAGAGGGGTGTAGAGTACAGGGTGAAGCAGGTGAGCAGACTGCATCAGGATGAAAAGCTGGAGAGAGGAGGTGTGAGAAGGTGCAGAGAAAAGAATGGGAAAGATTTGAGAATAGAAACAGAGAGGTTCCATAGTGGGAAATTAGGTGTTGGGATTTTTTTTGTGGGTTACAGAAGCATTGCCAGTTAGAGACTAAATGTAATGTTAGGGATTTTTTAAAAGAAGCAGACTTACAGGTTGATTTGAGAGAAGGAGAAGATTATTCCATAACTTGGAGATAGCATGGGAGTACAGCATTTGGCCAGCTGACAGTGTGGGTTTCTGTATTGACAGCAACATTTTTTTTTCTGACCTGAGGTGGCGATTGGGCTGGTACATGGTCAGTATGGATGAAAGGGAAGGGCAATGTTCAGGTTGGTAGATTATTTTGTGGGCTGTGGTTAGTTGAACGTAAGTAAGATGGTGGTGGGATTTTAGCTTGTTTAGTTTATGCAACGAGAAACAGTGGTGGGTAGAGTATTTAGAGTCTGTACCAAATTTGGCAATTTTATTGTAACAGGAATCAAGCTTACTTTTTAGGGAAAATTGTAGGTTGGTAAGGATGGAAGCACCATAAAGCAGAGTAGAAAGTAGGAAGGATGAGGGGAGGGCCATTTTGGCAGTGAGACTGAGGAAATAGTTATGTCAATATAGGGCAGCTAGCTTTTGATGTTTTTTTTTTTTATATTGCTTTGGAAATGAAGGTCAAAGGTTAGTTTGCCATCAATGATGACACCTAGCAGTTTGGTACTAGGGACGACTTCTAGGATGGTATTGTTAAACAAAGTAATTGTAAAAAGATTTGTCAATGGGGTAGTTTTTGTGGGAGTGAATAATAAAAGTTTTGTTTTGTTGGGGCTAAGGGTGAGGTGATTCTGGGGCATCCAATGCTCAGTAGAGGTGAATGCTTCTTGGGTAAGTTGCTGCAAGGTGGTGAGAGATTTTGAAGAGGAGATGATAGTTGAATCCTCAGTGTATTGGATGATAGAACTATGAGTAAGGGTTTGATGAAAGTTGTTGACAAATATACTAAAGAGGAGGGGACCAAGAATTGATCTTTGGGAAACACCTGTGTTGGCAGTGATAAAAGGGGAAGAAGAGTTTTATCATTTAGAGAACTACATGCCGGTTTTTGAGGTAGTTTGTAAACCATTGTAGGGTGGGGAAGATAGATTGAGGTTGGAGAGTTTGCTGAGCAGTAGGGAGTGAGAAATGGTGTCAAATGCCTTTGATAGATCAAGAAAGAGAGCTGAAACTAACAAGCCAGAGTCATGGGCTCTACATACTGTGTCTAAGAAGAAGATGAGGGCAGTGCTGATGCTATGTCTGGGCCTAAAGCCATGCTGAGTGGGAGAAAGCAGTTGGTATTTAACTAAATGATGTATGAGCTGTGTGTGGATGCACTTCTCTAATATTTTAGGAATAGAGGAAAGAATGACAATAGGATGGAAGTTTGAGATGTCATAGTTTTGCCGCCTTTATGTAGAGGAATGACAAAAGATTTTTGTCCAGATATCTGGTATCCAGGATTTTTGAATGGACTTGTTAAGGAGTATGTTGATAGGGTAAGCTATGGAAGGTCCTGTTAGTTGGAGGAATTTTGCAGGTAGATTATCAGGAGCGTTTGTTCAAGTTTTTAGTTTATAAAGTAGTTTTTGGATGGTGGATGTGATAATGGGTGATAATGAGAAGATGGGTATGGAATTGGTGGTATTATGGGCTGATGGTGGGCTCAATGTGTCAGGGTTGATGGGTGGGAAGGTCGCAGTTAGATTGGTGATGATGTCATTAAAGTATGTATTGAAGAGTGAGGCTAATTCAGTGGGGGTTTTATCTGCTTTTGGTATGGGCTGTTGTTAGAACCTGGGTGGAGTAAGGAATTAATTGTTCCCCAGAATTTATGGGGATTTTGTTTGTGCTGATCTTGAATAGATTGTATGTACTCTTTTTTGTTTTTGACCACCAAACGTTTAGCCTGATTACAAAGCTGTTTGTACTGCATTAGGTTGGAAGTTTTGTTTTTTTGCCAGGTTTTCCATGCTTTGTCCCTAAAGGACATAACTTGCTTTGTGGCCTTTGTCAGCCAGGAGGCATGTTTTGGTTTGACTCTCTTTAGTCTTAAGGGGGCAAGAGAGTTTAGGGTTGAGAGGAATGTGGAATTCAAGAATTCAACAGCATCGTTGAGTGGAAGAATTTTAAGTGGGTTCCAATTTATATTCTGCAGGATGTCATTGAGGGGGTTTTGGGAGGCATGAGACAGATCTCTGGTATATCTATATTAGTGAGGGTTAGTTGTAGAGGTTGGCTTACATATAATGAATGCGTAATTATGTAAAAAAAAATTGCTGTTCTGTGTGTTCGACATTCTGTGGCTTTGATTTTTAGAGTTCGATGTAAGAGCGTTCGCTCTTTTTAACGTTCGATTTCATGATACAGACCCAATTGCCATACTATTGCCCCTGTCTAAGATACTTGAAAATGCATGTATTCCCAAATAATGAACTATCCCTTACAAATAAACTGTGGTCCAACACCCAACATAGATTCCATCCTATCATAGTACTACCACAGCTCTGATCAGTTTAACCAATACTGTAAATCAATATTGTAACAATGGCAACCTTGTCTCCACTATCTTCCTAGATCTCTCCAAGGCCTTTGATACGGTCTCCCATCCCAAACTCCTTGCTGCCCTCTCCAGTGTTAATCTAAGCTACTCCACACTAGCCTGGTTTCACGACTATCTATTCAACTGCCAAGAGGCAGTAAAATGGGAAAACTCCCTATCTATGAACCTACCTGTCTCCTTAGGGATACCCCAAGGATCCATCCTCGGCCCCCTCCTCTTCACCATATTTACCAACCATCTTCACAAATTACCTAACATGCCACACTAGTCCAATACGCTGATAATTCCATCCTCATCTGTTTATCTCCATCACTCCCTCAGCTCCAGAAATTGATACAAGAATCCTTTACTGCCATCAAAACCTGGTTAGCCAACTCATACCAGTCTCAGACCCCATACCTTCATTCACCATATATTCAGCTAATGACATCCATATTGCACCAGTCCATAACACTAAGCTACTAGGTGTTATAACTGATCACAATATGAAAATTTATATCCATATTTCACAGACAATAAAAAAGTCCAAAAAAAACATGGAACACTATATAGATGTAGAAAATACCTTACCAAGAACAGCAAATCTACCATCATAAGAACCCATCTAATCTTCATACTTCTCTACGCCTCACGCATATTTATTTACCTAAATAAAGCAGACTTAAAAAATTTGACACCTGTTACAATAAGATAGTTAAGTCTGCAACTGACTCCCCATCCAGTACACATCACTGCCAAGCTATCAAGCAATTATCTTGGCTTTAATTACCCAATCTGCTCACCTACAACCAAGTTTTAGTAGCCCATCAAATCATTTATGATCCAAATAAAATTCCATCATTACATGGCCTACTAAAAAGCTACTCCAACAACTGCCTACTAAGATCCAGCAATAAAGCATTGGTTGGCATATCCAAAAG
Source organism: Protopterus annectens (assembly GCF_019279795.1). Classification (NCBI taxonomy): domain Eukaryota; kingdom Metazoa; phylum Chordata; order Ceratodontiformes; family Protopteridae; genus Protopterus; species Protopterus annectens. The sequence goes on from NC_056725.1 coordinate 910,853,227, forward strand.
CAGAAATAGCTCTGGTGAATCCCACTACCCTTCCACTATTGCAAAAGTGTGGAACTCCATCCCCCTAGATATTAGGTCCAATGGAGACAAAAAATCAGTTTAAAAAACTCCTCTGGAACCATCTAAACAAGTTGGGATATGTAGCCCTTCTGACCCTGGTTAGCTTCCCTGGCTAATCGTCTTTGAAGCCTATAATCAAAACACCTCTAGATACTTTTCTCATGTATGTTATAGCATATTATTTTATTAATTTTTGGTATATATCCAAATAACTGATTGCTATGCCACCCAACCATATCATATATTTTTTCACATTATGGTACTCTACATTGTTTAACTATTATATTGTATGCATAATTATTATATGATTATCTTACAGCAGAACATCAGTACATTGTAACAACTCCTAACTGTTTTTTGTACTGAATTTTAACAGCTTGTGCATTGTGTAAAGTTTTTGTCTGCTTGTACTATTCTTTGTGGAGCCTTTCTCCCAAGGCCTCCACTGAAAATGGGTATTTGCCCAGTCAGGCACTCCTGGTAAACAAATGTAAAACAAATAAATAAATAGAATAACATTTTTAAGTCTTTTTGCAGGGGTAGCCCCTTTCACCCCCATTTAGGGACAAGCTACCCACAATCCCAAACATATAAAACTCCACAGTCACACCAGTTCAAAGATGGAGGAAATTCCCCCCAAAAAGGAACCACTTCCAGCACAACTTACCCACAGTGATTTCCTACAGAGATACTCAGATCATTGATAATTTGAAGCTTGGGTAGTCGAACCTCGAAAGTTCAAGCTTCATCCACCAGTAGGTTACCCCTGTATCAAATGACACAGAACAAAACGTGTTTATTAGCAATCTCATATTTTTAGAAAACCTACTTATAGAAATGCTTTATTGCATTTTATTATCTATCTTCTTTTTCATAACAAAAAGGGACTGGTTAAAAGCTAATTGTTTAGAATATCAAAGATAACTTCAGAGTTCAGCACCTTTCAAGAGGGTCTTGAGAAATTTAAAGTGATGTTGTTTAAGAGAGGTTACCCAGAAAACTGAGTGGATTGATGTGCTGGGGATGTCTCCTTGAGAAAAAAAAAAACAACACGTCCTCTTCTAATTTTTAAATGGGATAAGGTCAATAACACCACCGCACATAAGGGTAGTGAGACTTTTAAGAATTTCAACAGATCGTGTGTGATCAGTTATTGCATTGATTTCATTTAGTTGAAGAAGTGATCAATAAACATTGGAGTAGTTTTTTTTTTCCACATGGATGTATCACCAGAAGTGATTGGTAAAGAACTATTATTTGCATAGAAAAACAATTTCAATTTAAAAGGCTACTTGAAAGACTAATCACAACAACTGGTGATAACCAAATTAAATACAGGGGTACAAACAAGTGTGCAAGATGCAACCAGTGACAAAAAATAGTGGGACAGTTTTTAAGAAAATTGCAAAATGTGTTATCCCATGGTAGATTTAACTGCAACACCCAAAGGGTGGTGTACCTAGTCTGCTGTAAAAAGTGTCTGCCTTCTATACAGGCAAGACCCAGTATAGTTTAAAAAGTAGGTTGTATCAGTATATTGTATTTCAAATGGTGACCATAAGAACACCTTATCATGGCATGTGAAAGTATGTCATAATGAAAGTGAATATGTGTTTACCATTCTGGAAAAGGTAAGACAAGAAAGTAGAGGTGACTGGAAAAATATGTTAGAGAAAACAGAACTTATATGAAAGCTGAAAAATGGTATTTTAATAACTGGATCTATGGATTTATAACACGTTTTTGAAGTCAACATAAAAATAATTGTTTTTATAATGTTTGTGAAGATATATGAAGGCTGCCAGCCTAGCTAGATAGAATTTTGTAGATAATTCTATGTCTGTAAATATTAATAAAAGCCATAGGCTTGTTCTCTTAAATGTGAAAAGACTGTATTGTATGTCGAACTGCAAAAATGTAAAAATAGTGCACTCTCCTGGAAGAAAGCTAGTAAGTCAAGCCTTGTATGACTGTATGATCTCAAACTCTGAGCCATGGTGTCTGAAAGAGCATATTCTTTCTATTGTTTTGAGATCAGAGTTTATTGCTAAATTTTACATATATAATGTCTTTAAATGTAGAGTTTCTGTTAGCTTGGGAAACCAGATAATTGTTAACAATGATGTAATCTAAAATGAGTCAGCAGAATGTAGTATCAATTTAAAGGACTCTCTCAGAGACAGAGATAAAGCATTTTGGATTTTGTCTAAAGCAGAGAGGGTGTTGGAGGTTTTAGCTTGATCACTAGGCTGAGATCTGGACCTTACAGCTGTGCCATTGGGGAGTCTTACTGGGGATCCGGAGAAAAAGGGAGAAACCGGCCCCAGACTGACTGTGATCTCTGTGTGCTCTTAAGGGAAATTATACTTTACTGTGGTGTATTTGTTATCCTTCTCGATGTGGATGCCCCTCACTGGTGTTAGTGGTGAGAATTGAGGATCCTTGATTACTGGATCAGTGCATGGGCATCACAGTGTTTATAATTTTTTATATAAAATATTTTATATATGAATGGGTTTGCAATTGGTATGCCTTTAAATTTTTGCATTCATTGCTCATGGGTTTTTAAAGTGTTTTACGTTATATAAATGTTTGTAAGAATTGCAATTATTACATTCTGATGAAGTCCACAATAAAAAGGAGGAAAGCACTTAACACTTTGTTATTACATTCCTGTTGGTATTTCAAGTGGTCTGGTCAGTGTTTTTGATTTATTTATTTTATTAGTTTTAAAATGTGGTGTAGCTGAAATTTCTGATTTGTTACAGAACTCAGGGGTGTGGGAGAGTACAAACACATCAGATGATGCATTGGGTTTGTCCTACACAAAAACTGTGGTAGAAGTGTTACCCATAGTTATTCATATCCAAATTAGTTGATTTGTGATTAATTGTAGCAAACTAAGTTTACACTGTAGGCTTTAGCACCATATTTTTATTATTTTTACCTGCACTCAAACTGATAAGGTATGCCTATAGAGACTGTGAAGCCTTAATGTCTTGGAAGAATAAATGTACAGCTAATCCAGTCACATGCTTTACTTCTAGTATAAAAAAAATCTTTCATATATATATATATATATATATATATATATATATATATATATATATATATATATATATATATATATATATATATATATATATGTGTGTGTGTGTGTGTGTGTGTATGTGTTTTAATGTAATCTGCATGTCAGAACAGTCTAGCTTTCAGTGGATAACTCAGCAAAATTATAATTGTCAAAAGTTGGCAAACTACACCTTTGTCTTGCCATCGTTTAAGAACAGATCACAGAAGGAGAAGAAAGGGGTATTTAGAAATGAAGGTTTCCTCTGAGATTTATGCAGCTTTCTCTTTGATGAAAAGTTATATTAATTCAGCAAAGGGGGGTACCACACAGTACAGGTCAGGGGCATGCTCTACCATGTTATGTCAGCCTGACCATGTTTCACATAATAGTCTGTGTCAATTCAAGTTTAATGTGCTTATCTTGCCTGAAAATTATGGTCTCTTTGCATGGAAAGTGTAAATGGCTCATGCAAAATGGGCACCTTCTTAAATTTAAGACAAGATGCTCTCAGAGAGCATTGATACTTAGCATTGGTCCAAGGTGCAGTATAAGGCAAAAATTCAGTAGGACATAACTTCCTCTGCATTGTGATGAATGATATTACTTTGTGGGCCTAAATTGAGACAATAAGTTAAAAGTGCACTTTCACGTAGATGTAGGGAATCAAAGAACTGTTGGACCCCCGTGATGATTATTTTTGTCACCAGACCAAAGTGATATGGTAATAGATCAAATGAATATTATGCACTCCTCTTATTATATCCAATTAAAATGTGATTATAGTCAGAAACGGAAAGAAATACATAAGTATTTTATCTTATCTTGATGTTCTGTATTAATGCCCCATGCAGCACTATTTGTGAATATTACTAATTTTTATTTAGCTGTTATTCAAAAAATATGTGTGTGTGTGTGTGTGCACACGTGTGTGTGTCTGCGTGCGCACGCACACGTGTGTGTGTGTGTTGCTGTTAAGCAGCAAACATGAATGCATAATATCATAGTTTAACCAGTACTGAATGAAAATAAAAATGTTTTTTAAAGTTAAAGTGTTCTGATGAAGCACTCCCTAAAATGGAAAACATCGACATTTGTGCTGTAACAGAGACCTGGTTCAAGGCAGCAGAAAGCACCCCTGCACTACCAGGCTATAACTCATTCCTCACCTTTTGGCCCCAGAACTTGGACCAAAGTACCATAGCTGGCGGTCTTTCCATATTCATAAAAGATGTGCACACCTCCAGACTGGTAACCCAACATAACGCATCAGAGATACTTCAGGTGCAGCTAACAATGGGTAAAACAGCGATTCAGGTCATAGTCTGCTATAGGTCCCAACCATGTCCCAAGACTCACACTCCACATTTCTAAACATCCTGGAGAATATTAGGGTCCAACCTAACATTCTCATACTGGGCAATCACAACTTCCCCTCCATTAACTGGGAAAACTACTCATGTACTAATACACTTGCCCAATGATTCCTGGAATTCATTAAATCCAATGCCCTGGACCAGCACGTTCTTACCCCCCCCCCCCCAGAGGTAGAACATCCTTGACCTGGTCTTTACTAACATGGGCAACCATTGCTCTACACCAATAGTCAACTCCTCCTTGGTTAGATCAGACCACAAACTAATCACCTTGGAAATCCACATCCCCCACACAAAGGAAACCACAGTGAAAAACTTCTCCAAAGCTAACTTTGGGCTCCTAAAAACAGAGGTGGCTAACTTCATGCCACCCATGCAAATGGAGAATAGTTGCATGACAACTGAATCATACACCAATGTACTGTACGGACACGTGCACAAATGCATGGATCTCACCATTCCCAGTAGAACCAAAATGCTCTCCAAAAAAAAGGAAGCCAATCTGGTGGCCCTCTGCCATAAACAAAATCTACAACAGAAGGAGGAAACTGATGCGGAATAAGGTGAAGTCCTAAGGCCGGAAAAACTCCCTTATCAGCCTCAACAAAAAGCTGAGATCCCCTTATTAAATCCTCTAAAGTTAGCTACCAAAACAGAATTTCAGCAGATAGTAAAGACAACCACAAGGCCTTTTATAGTTATGTAAAGAATCTCCATGGCAATACCCATATTTGCTCTGAGCTACTACACAATGGTACATCCTATACCAAGCTAACAGATATTGCCATTATACTAGCCGACAGATTCAATGTCAACTTTACCCCTCTCCCCCTCAAAGGACCAATCACAATACCAGTAGATTGCCAGGCACCCAGTATTATTACTGCACAGGTAAAAACAGCACTGTCCAAGGCCAAGAAAATAGCCTCTATGGGACTGACAATATCCCTGGCTGTGTTCTACATGAACAACAGAGTGAACTGGTATCTCACCTGTGTGCCCTGTTCAAACACAGCCTCATCTCAGGCTTTGTCCCTACTGAATGGTGCACTGCTGCAGTCATCCTTCTCCACAAAGGAGGCACAACTACAGACCCTGGGAACAATCGGCCCATTAGCCTGATGAATCTGATATGCAAAGCTATGGAAGGCATCATCATGGACCTAATAAACACAGATATAGGGAATCTCCAATCTCTGGATCCCACACAGTTTGATTTTGTGAAGGGTAGATCAGGCCTGCTCAACTTGGTTGACGTCTTTGAGTCAGTCACCAGAGGTGTGGAAGAAGGCAAGGTGGTTCATACAGCCTACCTTGATCTGACCAAGGCCTTTGATACCATTTCCCACTCAGGAATCATAGAAAAACTCACTAAGCTAAGCATCAACCCCTATATCACTAGATGGGTTGCAAACTGGCTCACAGATAGAACCCACAATGTGAAAGTAGCTGACTCCAAGTCAGACTGCTGACCATTCATGAATGGAGTACCACAGGGTTTGGTCTCTCTCTGAAGTACAAGTCAACACAAAAGGACTCTGGCTGACAAGGTTCACAGACGATTGCAAGTTGGGAGCTATTATAAACTCCCCAAGTGATGTTGAAATCCTACAGAAAGGATTCACTGTGGCCAACGACTGGTGTCAGAACCATGGCCTTAAGCTCAATGCCAAAAAATGTGTCACCATCCCCTTTGGGAAAAACCCAGTTCCTATGAATTACCACATCAATGGTAGTCCACTGAACACAGAAGGCATTATAAGAGATCTGGGAACACAGGTTGACAGCAACCTCTCTTTTGATCACCACATTGTCACTGTGATCAGAAAGTCCTTCTATGTGGCACATCTCATTACTAAGGGCTTTTCATCCAGGAAGAAAGTGGTAATTGTCTCCCTCTATTCTTCCCTCATTAGGCCAGGCATCAAGTACAATTCCCCATTTTGCATGTAACTCACTAAACACCTGCAACAACTGGAGAGGTCACAAAAGTACCTCACAAAGAGGATCCTAGGCCTTAAACACTTGTTCTATATGGACTGACTGAAAAAACTCCAACTATTCTCTCTCTCTCATATCGCCTACTTAGAGGCGATATCTACTTGACTTACAAAGCCATGTCTGACCCAGCTCTGTTAGAAAAGCTACCTGTAAAGAAATCCTAATCCCACCACACAACACACTCCAGCGACCTCAACCTCATTACCACAATCAACAGAATGTGCTGGAGGGACAGGGTCATAACCCAGGGACTGCCCATGCTATGGAATAGACTTCTCATACATGTCAAGCAGAGCATCTCACTGACCCTCTTCAAGAGAAATCTTGATGAGTGGATGGGAAATAGAAAATTCACCCCTGGGATAACTCCAGTAGCTCTACTCAACAGAGGCAGTGGGAACTAAGGTCGGGTGACATGATGCCAGGGTAATCCTATGGGCTAGGCTTGTAAAGACCCCAGGGCAATTAGCCTAGTCCACACCTATGAACCTATGAACCCATGAGTAGAAGAAAGGTGGTTATCAGAACACACTGACTAGTATAGCTTTAGAAACAGGATGCTTAAAAAAGGATTTCCATCGGTATATTTACTTTCTTTATTTACTTGTTAGCCATGTATTCCCACTATGCCTCAATGTCTCTTTTTCATGGACATCTCAGTACATAGTCTAGTTAAGTGACTTGCTCAGAGTTACGCAGCAGGAAAATGAAGGATGAGGAATGATTTCTTTTAGTAAGCTTTCAGTTTTTGACAGTGTAATTTAACTCCCCAAAATGAGATTGTCATGCTTTAATTTCTCATAAAAGAAATTCCTTACATTTGCTTATACTGGCAGTACTCAGAATTACTGGTTATTTTAAGAATTTCTGGGCAGTATTTGTATCTTCTTCTTCCAATCAGCTCTCTCAGACTTTACCTCAAGAATGAAAGAAAGCCAAAAATAATCGGGGACATGGGCTAAGAATTAGGAATATCTTTAAGTACTGATGCTTTTCAATTTGAATGCTAAGAAAAAAAGAGTTTGTATTTGCATTGATTTTCAGAATGATCCTTAGTTGAGCATGAAAGAAATTGCCGTTAACTCCCAAAATGTTAAATACAACTCATCAATTATAACCACACAATGAAAAATATAAGTACATTTTTTTTATTTTATTTTAGGTACCCTTTGTTGACCAGTTTAGTCTCATTAGTCCAGTGGCTTCCTTTCAGGAAAAGACCCAAAGTGGTTTTCTTACTGACTCTGAGAAATTTGGCCAGGGCATTGAGGTACTTCCTTTATACATTTCAGTAAATGCCATGGTAACTTAAGCTCCAAGGTTCTTTTTTTAGGAAAGGAACATGACCCCTACAACCTTCACACACACGCTCTACTTTATATGTTCGAACTCTGAGATCATTTGACCTTATAGGGCAAGATAAAAACTTCCTTATTACACAGTTTGGTAATCACAGAACTATACCAACAGAGCATAGTCAATGAAACAACACTTCTAATTGACAACATGGAAGTCAGTGGTCTATCCATCAACTATTAACAGTGGTTCTTTTTTCCAAAAGGTCTGTTACAACAATATAAATTTTGTGAAGAAGCAAGCTTTTTTATTGCCATTGTATATGCCATCCATCTTGCATATCATTATAACTGTGTCCATTTGTTCCATAAAATGGTTAGAGTTGGGTGCAGCATAGTCATCATCCAGGCAGCCATCATGAGATTTTTGGTTATGCGTCTACCATTTTCTATTGCATTTCCATAAACCAAGTGGATAGATCGGTGAATGTGGATGTGGATCGGGGGGTGGGTAGGAGGTTTAGACCATGTCACCCACTTTCATAAGTGACACTAACCTATAGTTATAGTTCTTCTTAAAGAAGCCCGATCGATCAATCTTTGGTGTCAAGTGAGGGCTGTGAGTGGAATGTGCATCCATGGATACAAGCATGCAGCCAGCTCACCTCCTTTAATACATGTGAGCAGGCTTCTCCTTATTCTTCTCCTTTGTAGTTTTGCTCCTCCAGTGTCCTGGCCATCAAATGAATCCCACCTTGTTGGGCTGTAGTCAAGCCTCCATCCTTCTCTGTCTCAGAGCCATAGTAGAAATACATTTTTAGAAATAAAATTAGGGAAATCCTTGAAAATGATGCAGCTGAGTGACATGCTTCCAGAATCACCTTTTTTGTTTGTTTTTATCTTTGTTGAGTTTAAATACACTGCAATAACACAAATCTTCTTTGACTGCAAATGGCAGCTACAGAGGGTTTTCATTTGTTCTCTTTTCCTGTAATTAATGTTAACATGCTTCACATTCTTCACACACTCCACAGTAAAGAGCTATGAAATTCCAGATAATCAAAATGGCTAGAGATGAAGGGAAAGAGGGCAGTTGTTAATGTCAGTTTGCAGTAAAAGAGGGGTAACTCTCTATAGATGTACTACATCTCTGTCATTGGTATCTTGTTTCTTCACTCACTGAATTTGTATAGTAAAATAGATGTAAATTCCTGAAATCTCAACAGATTTGTGGCCAATCAAATAGACAAAGAAAGCAACTATTTTTAACACCTTTATTAAACCATCACTTGTGACATAAGCAAATTTACATTTATACAAAAGTAATTAAATTATATTAAATTAACATAATTACACAGTAAAAGTACTGTAAATCTCCAGACACAATAATTTTATGACTTACCTTGTAGAAATAAAATGAATAAATAAGGGCTTCATAACTCTAGTAGTGTGAGCTTTTCCAGTATGAAAATGTATAAATGTGATGTTTGCAATACTAGTCAACTGTGGAGAATTTTTGACAGATGTCCAGATTTTGTCTCATATTTTTTGGTATGTCCCTCATAAAATCATTTTTTTGGCAAATAACTGAGTACTGCAATCAATAAATAATTATAAACATTAATGTTTCAAACTGCATGTCCTTCAGGAAATGCATGCTAATGCAAAACCTGTTGTTCTATCCATATTCTAAGTTTGTAAGAAGAATGCTTAAAATCTGTACTTGATTTTGAGCCTTTGCTCCCCCCCCCCCCATTTATTTTGCATTTGTTCAGAATTTTTGCACTAAGAGGTTGAGAGGTACAGTTGGGTGATATTATGTAAAAGCCAAAGAGACAAGTTTCCAAATAAACTATTGCAATTATTTATCCAAAGATTATAAGATATTGTTCACATATAATAATGATGAATGAGACTGTAGAGATGATTTTAAGAAGGAAACTATAATCTGGGGGTATATTTTTTGTTTAATTCAAATTTTATGCAAAGCATCCCTTTAACATGTCTATGCTAAAACATCCAAAAACAATAAGAAAGAATAATAGGACATGCATATTTTAAAGAAAATGTACAATCAACTGTAGATAACCTCATTCTAGAGGTAACATTTCTTCTTATGGTATTGATGATGTTTTATTTAGTGTGCAGAAGTGATATGATGAGTTATAATTTCATTGTTTCTATTTTTACCCTGTTACATATCACAAAGATTCTGTTATTTGTTTCCTTTTCAGATCTAATGTTGTTTCATAAACAATCTGGCTCAGCCTATGTAACCTATGCTAGATACACTTATTCTTGCAATCACCATCCACGGTTTTATCAGAACAGTTTGCTGTGATCAACTGAATGATCAAGTTAACAGCTAAAGTGAAACTGTTGTCCAAAAATAAATATGTGCAGAATAAGACATTTATACTGCATTACTACACAAACAGATATTCATTTATAATTTTGGATGGTGAAATATTTCATTTATGCATAATTTAAGGAGATTAAAAATAAAATAAAAAAAATATATCAAATTTTCCTCTCTTTGAAGAAGCTAGACCTTCCATTGAGTGACCTCCCAAACCTCTTGTATCAGAGGCACATGGGATATATGCAAATAAACCTTATGAACATCAGGTGTTTTAGCTAATTGGCAATTCTAAATGCCCATGACTTGTTTTACCATTTTAATGGACAGTTCCAGACCAATAAAGAAACCCCTCTAGATGTGGATATGCATATTTTGGCCTTGCTATGACCATGTCAGCACAGTAGAAGCAGAGTGTTTGATGAAGCAAAAAGAAACACAGGGCTGTTATACCCAGCTGGTGCTCATTATCATTAGGGTCACTGCAAAAATATCCCAAACAACAAATTAAAACAAGTGAGAAGGTCACTAAAAAAACAATCAGAAAAACAAAATTAAAACTTCAGCAAAGCTAGACCTTCCACTGAGTGACCTCACAAACCTCTTGTATCAGAGGCACATGGGATATATGCAAATGAAACCTTATGAGCATCAGATGTTTCAGCTAATTGGCAATTCTGAATGCCCATGACTTGTTTTATCATTTTAATGGACAATTTCAGGCCAATAAAGTCAAACCCCACTAGCTGTGGATATGCATATTGGTTTTTCAGTGACCTTCTCACTTATTGTTTTAGCTTGTTGTTTGGGATATTTTTGCAGTGACCCTAATGATAATGGACATCAGCTGGGTATAACAGCACTGTGTTTCTTATGCTTAGTCAAACAGTTTGCATGTGCTGACAAGGTCATAATAAGGCCGAAATATGCATATCTACAGCTAGTGGGGTTTGGCTTTATTGGCTTGAAATTGTCCATTAAAATGATAAAACAAGTCATGGGCATTCAGAATTGCTAATTAGCTGAATCACCTGATGCTCATTTGCATATATTCCATGTGCAAATGAGTTTGGGAGGTCACTCAGTGGAAGGTCTAGCTTTGCTAGTGTTTTCATTTTGTTTTTCAGTGACCTTCTTACTTATTGTTTTAGTTTGTTGTTTGGGATATTTTTGCAGTGACCTTAATGATAATGGACATCAGCTGGGTATAACAGCCCTGTGTTTCTTATGCTTAGCCAAGCAATTTGCTTGTGCTGTGGAGGTCATGACAAGGCTGAAATATGCATATCCACAGCTAGTGGTGTTTGGCTTTATTGGCCTGAAGTTGTCCATTAAAATGATAAACAAGTCATGGGCATTCAGATTTGCCAATTAGCTGAAACACCTGGTATTCATAAGGTTCATTTGCATATATCCCATGTGCTGTGATACAAAAGGTTTGGGAAGACACTCAATGTGGAAGGCCTAGCTTTGCTGGAGTTTTCATTTTGTTTTTCTGATTATTTTTTCAGTGACCTTTTCACTTATTGTTTTAGTTCTCTTTGAAGTATCAACATTCTGCCATAAATAGATATCAGGGCTGTTAAACTGAGCTGAAAGGTTGAAATCTCAAACATTTTATTGGTTAATGTCTGCCAATTGCTTAAGAACTACATGTTTGAATACTTCAGAAAATACTGTTGTTTTAGTTCTCTCAATCTGTAGAAAGAATAAAACTATAAATCAGCCAGTAGATAGAAGAAATCAGGGTTATTCAGTGAAAAACAGAGAGAAAAAAACTGATACAGCTTCTAGATATCATGAATCACTGACTTACAACAATTCTCACTAAATTTAAATGAAGAAGAGCACGTGCTTATGTCTAAGATGAATCTTACAATGAAGATATAAACTACATGATGGGAGAAATACAAAATGTATAAAAAAACAAAATCACATCAATATGTCAGGCCACATATCTGCCATTTTGGAGAAAAATAAATCAAAATATACTATTGAACAGCTCAAAATATTAAGGTATGATGAAAAAACATTGGTGGAGCTTTTCTTTAATGTAGGAGAGAAGATTCCTAAATGTTTAATACACTAAATAAGTACTTTCATTTAAATTAATTTATAGATTTTGATAAATATCATGCTAAAATATAATAAAAATAACATTTACATTCAAAATATCATTGAAATAATATAGACCAGTATCCCCTCCAGTTTAAAAAAAAGTCTTAAAATTATGATTAAATTGTAATACTTTTATACAATTCTAGGTGAAGGTAGACAGCACTTCATTGAAATGTCTTCTAAACTGTGCCAGCAGGTAGCTATATTTATTTATTTATCTAGTTTGAGTATGTTTACTGGGGTGGAGCACTTATCCCAATGGACCTATTTCAGTCTCAGCCCAGGGTAAATACAATAGAAGCATAACATTATAGACAGAGTGAGTGACAACATGCAGTATATGCATATATATTACATACAAAGTAATATTAGAGCTGCATTATATAGAGACTAGAAATCAGAGTTGGCATGCTGAAAGAATCACAGTGAAAGTAAGGTCAGATCAAGGTATGCAGAGGGAAGAAGGGTAGGGAGATATAAGTATGTAACACTTTATGCATGCTGAAATCTGAAAAATGTGGCTCCTAAATGTTGAGTTTACCATATGCATTCAGGTCAGAATCACTTGAAGTACAGTACATATGTATTAGTTCATCACTTATAAAATTTAATAGTGACTTAACAAATTTGTTCATCCAGAAAAACATGTCTGCACCCTGCTGTTGACAAGCAGAACTTTTAACTTCTTGAATAGAATATGCAGTTAGTATGGTTTGGGAAATATAAGCTTAGCAAATAAAAAAAACTCGGTTTAGAGGAGTCTTGCAAAAGGAATGCGTCTTTAAATGAGTTTCAAGGAAGTATGAAACACTGTCTTTATGGCTAAGTTATACAGATGTCCTTTAATGTTGATGGGATGGCTTAGTAAACTCTATTTTTTAGCTCTGAGCATTATTATTATTATTGATTATTGATTATTATTATTATTATTATTGTTGTTGTTGTTGTTGTTGTTGTTGTTTGGACGCACTGTGGCATGGCATGCTCTAAAAGAGTACAAGCAGTTCAGCTTTTTACTGTAGTTGGCCCAGATTATAAAAGTGATGCAATGTAAGTACCAAACCTTAATATTTTTTCTTTCACCAATTCTGTATATTGCTGACTGTGAAGTAGATAGCAATATAACTACTATGATCTGAAGTAAAGTACTCCTTTTTTACAATCTATTCAGTATCGTCTACACCTTATATTATCTGGTTTCTACTCTGGCCTTATTTGCTTTCATCATATGATGTTGTTATATTATAGTTAGTACTTTTCTTTACATGATTGCTTAAGTGCAGTAAGAAGAGTGCATTCTTTTTCACCTTATTTATATCTGAGTACTTTGTGGACTAGCTGTATGCTGTGCTCTAGATCAATTATGCATGTCCATAATAGATGTCTCCTCTTTTCTAGCCTCCTCCTAAGTGCCATTTAGGATCCTTAGCCTGGTTTTCACACCATATGGATATATCAAGGAGGCAGAGGGTTGGGGTAAAGCACAAATGGTCTACAGTAAAATATCAACAGCAGGATGCTTGATCACCACTAAGGTCACAATTTACAAACCTCTAGTACAATCTCCAAAGAGTCTAAGATTATATTGCCTTGGTAAGATGAGTCAGAACATCATCAGATGTCAACATAGACCAATGAGTGTTGGTGCTAGGAGTTCATTTCACAACTATCACCTGTCTGGCTTTGCACTACAGGCATTTTAAATATTTAGCACCCTAAATATGATAATATCAGTTGAGGGGAGCAGGAAATTTCAAAGCTGAATCACAATGTATGCAAGTACTCAGTGGAAACACAGACGTCTCCAAATATATTACTTGTGCAAGAATAAAGTGTAGATTCCTTCTCATTTTTCACACTGCAGGTAGGGTGATGGAATTCCTGCAAATGTTCTCTGACTGCTTTATTAACTCAGTGCTAGTTTACTAAACCTGGTTAGTTTTGTTTGTATCCTTTGGTTTAACATTAAGTCATCTGTCTCTTGTCAAAGGATTTGTCTTGATTGCAAAGAAATTCAGACTTATTTAAATAGTTAAATCTGCTATCCAAAAAAGGGCAGCTTTTTGGGTTTATTTTTTTTTTTATCTGGTTGACGTGACCTCAAACCTAGAAGCATTCACTTTGACTTGAATTTCTTTGCAATAGTCTGGCTGATTCTGAATTGGATAAACATGGGAATTTAAACAAAGCAACCAAGAAAATGTTGATCCCTCCACTCAACCATCTCCCTCATGATGGCACTGGGGTGATCTTTACAAGCTACTACATATGACAACTGTGTGATCAATGCACTACTGCCATGTGACATCTGGTTGAACAGCTAGTTACTACATATGACAATTGTGTGACCAGTGCACTTAATCCCACATCTGCAGGGTTGTGAGAGCTGTTGTGCAATTCTGAACTTTGTACCATTACAGGGCCACTGCTGAATGTGAAGAAAATAGATGTATAATTTCCATTGTTCATGCTGACCAGCTGTATAATTGATATACAAATAAAGTTTATAGGGGCAGCCAGAGTCTGAAACTTTCACCTCAGGCATGTAGTAAAGTGAGGAATGTATGACCTTATCCTGGTAAAGCTGGATAATCATTTAGCTATAGTATCTGTCTTACAGGTTAGTCATAGAGATTTGAGTGTAGTGGTGTCATACATGGATAGAGGCCTAACTGCTGCAGATAATATGCCAGTTATTCAGAAAGAAAAGGTGCTTAGTTTTCCATCTATACAAGACTTGTAGAAAGGACTGTATTTTTCTAAGAGTTCATGAAAGATGAGTGCAAATCCCATAGAGATAACTTTAAGAATTGAAGGAGTGCCAGAAGGAAAATATGATAGAGAAGTGATGTGATTCTTTCGAACTCCAGTTTAGTATGTTTCTGGACTGATTGATGAATGTTCAGTAGTGTGAATAGAACTCAAGGAAGACAGAGACACCTGATCTGCAAAATGTATTAACGGAGGTGCAAAGTATGTTTTTTGTAGAGAAGGAAAGAATTAAAACATCTGTTATGACTGGGTCATGTAGTACATCTAAAAGGATTAATCTGGAAGATTAGGAGGGAGAGATTGCGAAAATTATGTATATATATATATATATATATATATATATATATATATATATATATATATATAGATAGATACTGGTGCTCAGCTAAAAAGGCAGAACCTTTCTACTTCTAGTTTTTATGACAATTTTATAAGGGGGAAATGGGCATGTCAGAGATATGAGTAAAGAACAAAGCAGGAAAGCAAGGAGGTTATCCCATCAGGTACTATAGCAAGAGAGAATTGTAGTTGGTACAATTGGAAGGATGCCCATTAAATATCACACTATATACAAAGTTCCTCATCAGGAGAAATGTACTCTTATCATTAGTTTAAATTCTAAGTTAAGATAAAACAAGTTCATGCAAACAGCTGTAAAATAAAACAGCAATTAATTCAGTAAATGCATTGCAGTATCCTCCAAGCTAGGAATCAGAGAACTCTATCATTTAACTCTGCATACACATGTGTACAAAGTGCATTTTGCCAGTTTGTTTCAAGATAAAATAACTTATTTGATGTATCTACACTATGGCCATGATATTGCGCACACCATATAAAAATAAAAGGCTACCAATGTTGGAACTCGCAATAATGAGTCCCAACAAGCAAAAGAGTAAGACTAATTGCAGAGACAATTGAGCATTAAACATTGCCCTTCCCCTTTAAACCTATTTTTGTATGAGACAAGCCCGCCCCCTACATCCCCCATACTTATACATTCCAATTCCAACATCATCTTACCTGAGAGAAAATGGTATATTTTAGGGAATAGGCTATCTCAGACATAATATATGTAAGTCTGTTTTTTAATTCATTCACTGTCTACATTACAAGACTCAGCAGTCCAAAGTCTGGTATTTCATAGGGTTACCAAAATAAAATGATGTATTTTTCATGAAAACAAATCTATATTCTATGTCTATGATTTCCAAGATATTGGTCTTTTCAGTAAATATAGACCAATGTTTCTAAAGTTTCTCAAAACAAGACTGCTTCTAGTAGCATAATAACTAAAGTGCATCCGCTGACATCTGCCTTTCATGTCAGTAGGCCCCCATCGCACCATTCACTGTTATTGTATCCATGACCATA
Source organism: Protopterus annectens (assembly GCF_019279795.1). Classification (NCBI taxonomy): domain Eukaryota; kingdom Metazoa; phylum Chordata; order Ceratodontiformes; family Protopteridae; genus Protopterus; species Protopterus annectens. Next base: position 910,869,649 of record NC_056725.1, read on the forward strand.
GTACACAACATTTGTGACCACATCTGATAGATGTAATCACATATGTTGGCAATTAGCAAAATTCAGCTACCTTAGAAAAATTTAAATCTGTGTAAATATAATTTTTGCAGGGGAGAAGCCCCTTCCTGAACTCCACTTTTCACCCCCAGCATTCTTACTGCATAAATATACTAACTCTAATATCACTGCATCTCAGAGAAAGAAAAAAATCTTTGCGATACTGCAAACTCTAGAGATTGCACATAAGACTGGGAATTGCTGATATGTCAAATACAAGCCTGGCACCTATTTATTACATATAATGAAGCACTTTTTAACTGCAAGGTCAGAGTACCCAAAGGAGGGAGAAAAAGTATTCCTACACAACTGTATTTTGAGATATAAAAGCAAGGTTGTATCTTGAGATATAAAACCAACACTTCCATTTTTTTTCATTTCTAGATACCCCTTTCAAATTACCCACAATGTATGGCTTTTATAACATGATATGGGTGTCAGCTACCAAGGGGCAATACAATGTTTCCGTCAGTATGGTTTGTATAAATATCATATAAAAATCCACAGATTTCAACAAATACATTCAAATCTTTATACAGGAGACAAAGCTTAACAAAACAGAAACGTCTAAGTTAATCATGAGTTTATAATGTGTTGGAATAGGACTGTCATAAGATATTACTAAAAGGGAAATAGCTATTTTTGTTAGTGACTATTTGGAATGGGTTCCACTGACACTTTAGAGGGGTGTGATGAGAACATGGGTGGTCATGAGGCATATAGCTGAAATTAGAGAGTTGGTCTTAGAGTCTGTTAACTGATGCAACACGTACTTCTGATTATAAGGTCACTAGGGAGCTTTATTTTGTAATAGTATTTATTATGATTACAGAGGGAAAGTGTTTTTGTAGAAGTGAAGGAGAAAGTTTTCAGTGTAACTTTTAATGGTAAAGTGGACATACTGAATGGACTAAGAGACAATAGAAAATACAAGATCCACAGTCAATTCCAGAAGTGGCTGGAGAGGGACTAGTCAAATGACATCTGCACCACAGAAGGGGAAAATAAAAGGGGTATATGTTTTTCAAGAGGCAAAAAGAAATGACTGACTGTATTTTTTAGATAACGGGGCAACAGAAGAAATGTCAAGCATACAGACCCTATAAATTGTTATCTCAGTCTGTACCATTGTTATCATGGAATGGGAGTCAGGGGAGAAGGGACAGGATGTCAGAAATGGAAAACTTATGAATAGAGTAAAGAAATTGCATGGCTGTAGAAGATGGAAATGAGTTTGAACTTGTACAATGGCCCACTATAAGAGAATAAAGGATATATTTTGTGGCATTTTTGGCAAGTTTTGGTGGCACAGTCGGTATATTTGTTTCAGTCTTTGTCTTCCGCATACAAGGTACAAGGTTCAACCTCTGGCGAATGCCTGTGTGTTTTTCAGGGTTACCCCCACCTCCAAAAAACATGCTGGGGATTTTCACTTCAAACTTACCCAAAAACTGAAGGAAGTTGTGGGCAGCAGCATAGACTGTAGGTGGTGCCTTTTGGGGAAACATGGCATCAGCTGTGATGCACAGTATCCTCTTGACAGGTGATCATATGCCATGTTGGGCTAGTTCAATTGTGTAAAAATTGGCTCTGTGTCATGTGGTCATGTTGACTAATGTCACTAAAATGGGAGTGGGTATTTGCTTATGATTAGTGAGTTGAGGACCTGACCTATGCCAAGGACTCATGCTAACAGTGGGAGAGGGTATATATGCCTCTTCTGGCCAGTGTGTGCCCACCATAAAACTGAATAGCAGTCCTGGGATAATATAGGTTAATTGACAGGATGCATCATAGTAGTGGGTGGTATGATGCTAAGGAGGACATCCTTTGTATCCAGGAGATGTATGGGCAGTGCAACAAAAACACTTGGCTTCCAGAGTCAGAGTCAGAGGAGGGCAGACTAAAAATGGAGTAGGATTTTTGGTGAGGAAGAGTCTTCAGAACGTTGTGAGGGATGTCACCAGAATATTGATAGACTCAGTGACAGACTCTTGGCAGTCAGATTCCAGAGTAAGACTGGTCAGTATTCATAATCTTATAATCTCGGCCTATGTCCTATGTAACAATAGTGAATAAAAGAGTGCATTCAGGCAGCAGTTGAAGGACAAACAAGCAGGAAAAAATGGGTTGATGCTGCTAATAGGGGACCTGAAAAATCATTAATCGTATCAGGATAGACAGATAGAACAGGATATGAGGACTGTCTGGGTCCACTTGTTTGGGTTAACATGAATAAAGAAGGCGAGGTCATTCTAGATTCTGTCTAACAAATGGCTTGATGGTGGCCAACACATGATTCAGCACGAAAGACAATCACAAAATCACATACAAGAGTGGCCAAGATGCGACTCAGCTAGACTCCCTCTTAGTAAAAAAGGGCATTGGGTTAGAATCAGCTATTACAAAGTCATCCTCAGTGAAACAGTCAGCACACAGCATAAACCACCACTAGCAACAATCAATTGCATGCAGTGGTTAGCGACGGCTCTGAGATAAACAGAGACTAGAATGAAGACCTGGAAGAGGACTGAAGCAAAAGAATAAGAGTTCAAGGAAATACTCAGCACCTCAGCAGTTTAAGAAGAATAGCAACATCTGAAAATAGCACACTTGAGGAATAAAAAAGAGATATGCAGCCGAGACAGGAAAGCTAATGGTGGAATGCAAAAGTCCAGGAAGTTATCACAAGAAAGAGAGTAAGACAAAAATTGTAGCTAGAAAAGATGGACCAGGCAATGAAGGAATACTAAACAAAGGCTAAAAGAACAGTCATGATAGCAAAGGCATCAAAGACACTTTACCAGCTTCTGGAAAGTTACTCTGCAAATGACACAAAGAAACTACATCAAACTGCAAGGTAAAGACAGACATACTTCATAGGGAATGTCAGCAACAACCTTCTCACCAGTCCACAGGATATCAAAGGCAGATGGAAAGAGTATTTCCAGCAGTTTCTGAATGAAGAAACCCCTATAGAAGATGAACTGCCCTGACACAGACTATGATGAAAGATGAAGAACTCATCCTAGAAGAAGTAAAACAGGCACTAAGGAAAACAAAGTTAGGGAAAGCAGCAGGCTCAGATCACAGTAGGTCTGATCAAGATGTTGAGAGAGTTAAAGGAAAAGTGGCTGTAGAGATTACTCATAGCAGTATGGAGAGAAAAGTGTATCCCAGATGGCTGGAAAATAAGCATTCTATCCCAGTGTACACAAACAAAGGGGACATTTGCAACTGTCACATTGCATGGAAGTGCTGGGGAAGGTAATTTATTAAATGAATGTGCAGAGTAGTAAAAGGTACGATGGAAAATGAGCAGTTTGAACTTAGATATGGATGCAGCACAACTGATCTGATATCTGCATCAAGATAGACAGCTGAGGAGAAGCTAGAAATGAGCAAAAAGTCCAAATGGGCATTTCAAAACTTGGAGAAAGTATATGACATGGACCCAGGAAAACTGGTTTGGGCAGTCTTGCTATGGCTTGAAGTCTGAGAAACATTGGTAGAATTAGCGCAGACTCTGTGCAAAGACCCATTGATACAAGTATGAAGTGGAAGTGCGTATGCATCAAGGTTCAGCTCTGAGCCCCCTGTTGTTCGTACTGATGATGGATTACATTAGCAAACATATTGGAAGGGGACAGATCAACAAACCTACTGTATGCAGAAGATGTAGTATTGCAAGCAGACTCTGAGCAAGAATGTCAGCAAATGATAGGGGAAATGAATACAAAAGTGAAGGCACATAGGCTGAAACTGAGTACAGAAAATGAGTGAATTAGAAGAAGCTGAAAACTGAGGTAGAATGGAAAATAGTGGAACAGGTTAACAACTTTAGGGATCTAACAGGGGTGGTTGAAGAGAAGGATAGGTCTGAATGAGGAGGATAAAGCTAGAATCAGAGGGGCTGCAGTCAACTGGCACAGAGTGTCGGGGTAATGTGTGACAGAAGAATGCAAAGAAATGGAAAATTAAGGCATACAAAATAGTGGTGTGACCAGTACTTTTATGTGATACAGAAACTTGACGCTAAAGGAAGAGCAATTAGGGAATCTTAATGTAATGGAGTTGAAGTGCCTGAGATGGGTAGTAGAATGTGTACATTGTGGGACAAGAAATTAGGACATCAGAGCAGAAACCACAGTAGCTCTAATTTTAGAGAATGTAAAAGAAAACAGATTACAGTGGTTTCAGTAAATGTGCAATAAAGCAGAGGATAATCTGGTGAAGAAGATTTGTGACAGACAGGAAGACAGTAAGAGGAAACATTGGCATCCAGCAAAGAGACAGATGGATTGAATGACAGAAGACATGAGACAGTCAGATATGAGCACTGAAGACTGTAGGCGTGTGGTATTGAAGTGAGAGAGGTGACAACAGTTAACACAACACTGCTACTCCTTGTACAAAATCTGACAAAAGGGTCTTGATGATGATGATGATGATGATGACAATGATGATTGGGCTGCAAGGTAGAGAAGAGAACATGAAGCTAGGGTAAAGAAGCAGATGCTCACATGTAAAAGGAAGTCTATGATCCAGAAAGGAGGCTGGCAAATGGAAGCTGATATGTGTAAGGGAGGGAAGAATATAATACACTATCCAGTTTAGAAGTCTGACCTCAAGACAGACTGAAAAAGAGGGATGGGGGAGATACATAGAGATTGACTGTGTGCTGTCTAATTGGACCTTAACTTTTCACAAGGTTTACACTGCAACTGGGTAACACTAGCAGAGGACTGTAATATCACTGCTATGCTGATGATACTAAGCTTTACTTCTCATTTCCATCATGAGTGAGTAGTGGACTGAGCTTCCCTAGAAAGCAATTTATATGATGTCCTTAAATGGATGAAGAGAAATCACCTGAGGTATGACTATGCTGAGACCTGGATAATGAGTACTCAAGTCATGTCTAAGACCTCCACATTTCCTGACCAGTACCCACATAATATTTGTGGTGGAAAGTAACTGGAGTTCATCTTAACATGTGCAGTCTCCATGGGATTCTCAAAATGTCTGCTACTGTCAGATTGTATTGTCATCATCTAAAAATATCACCAGTATGAATCTCCCTTTACCATCATTATGATTTCTGTGTTAGTCATGTTCTATCTGGGTTGGGATAACAAGTTATAGGTTATAACACTCAAACCTGCAGCTTGCAGGCATGAGCTTAATAGTTTATAGCTAATGCAAGTCTCAATGACTAGATTAGTGGTCACTAGACCCTGCCATTAGAATACTGGCATATGTACAGACCCTGCATGTTGTTGTTGTTGTCTTTCGGCTTTTCCCAGTTAGGGGTCGCCACAGCAGAACTCCGGTCCGCTAATGATTGGCAGTAGATTTTCACAAACGCCGAGGTGCCAGTTCGACGTTCAACCTTCAACTAAGGCACGCCCATTTATGCATGTCTTTCGAACACCCACCCAACTGCGGGGAGGACATGCAGACTCCACATACTTCCTGTTAAAAAATTGTGTAGCCTATATAGGGTCCAGTTTCTGGGTCATAAAGATATGTAGGAACTGTTCCTGTTTACTTGAAACAAGTTACTTGTCCCCAATCAATTGCCTAGGAACACCACTCAGCTGTAAGATGGTGAAAATCAGATTTGTAGATTCATTCAGTTCTCTAGTAAATTTGAACACCATTGCCTCACTCTTAGCAAGGAAATGTCTACATGCACACAAAAGGTCCACACTCTTACTTAATGCAGCTGCATGCAAATTTCTTAACTCCTTACTGTCATCTTCCACTTTTTAAGTACACTAAGGATAAGGAAATAACTATTTCACATTATAGCTCACTGATGGGTGTTCCACTGAAATACTGTACCAAATATTGGAAAACATAGATGGCAAGGGGGATTTTACAGGAAGGTTATTTAGTTGAATAAGGGAAGAGAAGGAAATTTAGATGAGGAGTGACTGTAGCTATTATCTCCCGAGTAAATAAGGGAAATGGATTGTGATCTGAGTACACAAAATAAATAAATATGGGGAAGTCAACTAAAAAGGAAGGCAGACTTGTAGGAGATTGCATGAGTTAAAGTAAAGGATCAAGCTTCTAATAAAATATGAGAAAAAGCATTTTTTTTTTACTGAGAAGATAGTTGATAGTTGGAATCATCAGCCAGTCTGGGTTACACAGACCCAACCTATTACACATTTTATAATGCATGGGACAGCTGTACAATGCTGTGAGTTTGGAGGTACAACAGGAGGATACTAGTTGTAAAACCTGAACAGAAAGGTCAGCCCATAAATGTATTCTCTTAGCTTGTGCATGCATGTTTATATGCAACTAAACTGACAGGCAAGATAGTATACAGAGGATGAAAATAAGCCTGATGAGGTTAAAATAATTATTTTAAATTGACAGCTTTAATTATACCCGTGAATCAAAAATAATGTAAAGGAATATAAAACTTGCGGAGAAGTTGAAATTGTAATGGATTAAAAGGTGCATTGGGCTGGGCTCAAAAACTTAGCACTGGAGTTGACAGGGGATATCACTGATCTCTACATTTAGTGCTCACTAACAGTTATTGATTCATAAAATGCCTCCCAATGGATATTTGTTGCATAATTAATAAGAGAGTCTGTCAAAGCATGTTAAATTACAGTGTATCTTCAGTGGTACATCATTGATGCCAGGAATCTATCATCATCCTTCTCATTTTTAATTGCTTAATTGTATTTAGTTGCAAGCTGTTTGTGCTTTTCTGTTAGATATTTGTAGGACTGGTGTTGGCTATTTTGTCTTGCATTTAGCTGAAACCAAATTAGACCCTAAGTGTAATCATATCAAATGGGCAAAAAATAAGCAAGAATTGTGATGAACTAGCTCACAAAGTGTTGCAGTGATTGTTGCCGCACAGCAGGAGGTTATTCAGTTTGGATCTTGGCTGGGGTATCTTCTATGGAAAGTCAGCATGTCTCCTCTATGTCTGCACGGATTTTCTTCAAGGTATCCTTGTTTCAACCCACATGCTAGAGACCTGTAGAACATGGATTAAAGAGTCTAAACTGCACTTAGTTGTGTAAACAGCAAGAATGTGATATTGATGAAATGCCTGGAATTGTACCTCCACTCATTACTTGCCTAATAACTTCTGTGGATGGCAGTGGCTGTTTGGGAGGTCACTAGAGTAACTAGACATAATTCAAAAGCACTGGATGAAAGTAATGTGATTTAGCTGCTACAAAGGATTGAATAATAATGGGATTTGCAGGAAAGTGAAGAGCTAACACAAATTATCCTTCTAGACCAGTAATTGGTAAGACCACATCTGGAGTACTGGGTCCAGTTTGGGATAGCTCAGTATTCCAAGGCCCTAGAACATACACAGGAAGTTTGAGAAGGGATAATAGAATGGCTCATTGTTGCACAGCCTTGTCAGGAGCTACAGAAAGAGAGAACATGGCAACATGCATAGTAATGATACAGAAAGATGAGTTGAAAAGTGGCATGGAAGATTTTAAATTAAATTAGTGATGTCATTTCAGTACAAGTGACTGCCATATTTCAAAAAGATGAGTAGGTAATCAGGGCTACATAATTTAAAATATGTATCCTGCAATTCACCAATCTGTGCTATTTTGTGCTATTTCTTTAAAATCAGTTGACATTTTGTTTTTCATCGAAGAGAAGTTTGTTAAGGTTGAATTGTGTCCTTTTGGATAAATCATCTGGCGCACTATTTAGGCTAGTTCCTTCACAGTCGCAGCAGGATCTTTGTGTGGAACTGCTGTTGAGTGCAGTGGATCTCATTTGTCAGAGTGTTTTAATCATATTGTATTTTGTTAGGCATAGTGAAGTCGCTGTTTGTGCAAGACTGCTATATGGTTCAATGTACACATTCTTCCTTCTTCACAGTCATGTGACATAAAGTTAGTATATATATACGTTTGAAGGCATATTAGTCCATTTTCAATTAATGGAGTTTTCAGTCAGTTGTGATTAACATGGAGCTGTTCAACAGATATTGTTTCTACAAATCATAATGGAAGGACTGAAACTACTGGATGGATTGCATGACCATGATGACAGGAAGTGTTATGTCAAACAGACGGTCATGCATGGCTGGAGGGATGGATCTAAGAAAATGTTAAAGCCAAAAAAATAACATTATTCAAGAATGCATGGGTCAGACATAATGGTATTTTTATGAGGAAGAGATACATATAAATTATAGGTTTAGTACAATATCTAGCCTTTTCATGTGCAGAGAAATTAGTAGACCAGGTGAGCAAAGCAACCAGCATCTGTCACCAAAATCCATATTTATTTGTCTGTTTTAATGAGAACCAGTGCCAATTAAACATAGAAAAACATATTCATACACTTTGTTGATAAAGCTAACCTATCTTTGCAATTATCTTCTACAGTCCAGACTCGGGCAGAAAAGCTTTTCATGTAACATTATATTATGTATACTCCAATTAATTAAGCCAGTAAATTACAGTCTACTAACTATGTAAAACAGATGAAAAGATTCTCTGCATGAGACATTAAGCTAAGGTCCCACCTATCTGAGTTAGATGTAGCTCTGTTGGATAAAAAAAAAAATAAATAAATCTTGTTACTTACTGAAAAAAGAGTCAAGGGCATTTCCATACTATCTTGACTAAATTATCTTTATAATGTAAGACTACCAACTAGGATCTCCCATGAATATATTCCATGTCTGATGGGACTATCATAGCCTTTTCGGCAAACAGATGCACATATAAACAAATAATCTATGACATAAAGAACCGGATATGAGGATACAGCATTTATATGTAAAGGTTTCTACCATCCAATTTGATTTTTCTGCATTTACATAGTACTTTAAATGCCTGGACTACTCTTAGCAAGATGTAACAGGCCTAGAAAACCATCTTCTTGGAAATTATTTATGAAATGGCACATGTTATCAGGGTAAAAAAAATACCACATGAGATGGCAGTTACTACAGATAAATTAGAAATTCCTTGTACCGCTCATTATCTGTTATTGCAATCTGAGAGATAAGGAGAGGAGATTAAGCACGTCCGGCATCTGTTTTTTTTAACACCTGCAAATTATTTACAGTACTGCTAGTTTCTTTAGAAGTGAGAACTTGTTTTGTATCTATTATATTTAAATGTTGCCAGATTGTAATAGCTAGTATCATTTGTTTTATGATTCTTATATATTATTTTTGTGAATATGTCACGTCTGAAAGCTTTGATTGTCTAATGACTTCATTACATAACATATTTACAGCTATGCAACTTCCTTTTTCAGAGAAAAAGATATGAACTACAGAAGAGGGTGTTTTTTGGTTTTTAAACCCTTTTAAGAATGTGAAAATACTTTTTAAGGTAAAACAGGCAAAACAGTCACAAATTTTGCAGTTTCTGAACTTTGACTAACAGCTGGTATGTGTACTGTCATGTCAGTTTAGATCTTACAGTACTATAGTCATCTGTGGAGGAAGTTGTATGTGGGCTGTTGCTTGTTGCTTTACCTCCTCCCAAGTTCCTGCTTCCCTGCCACCATCAGCTGCCAGTGTAGCCACAAAGACCTCGGTAGCTTTTGTTTTCCATGAAATGGCTGGGCTGCTTTGGCATCTGGTATCGCTACTAATACATCAGATGTTCAGTTTGCTTCAGTAAATTTAGCATTTTTGAAACAGATTGCACAGCATGTTTAGGCTGTTAATATGAAATTATTTTTACAGAAAATGCACAACTTTTTTTTTTTTAAATCTGTCCTTGGTATCTCTCCCCAAGAGGTGATCTACATATCTTCTAACTCTTTTCAGGATGAGATTAGTCAGGGGGATTGAGGTTTATGAAGAGGGATCTCTAAATATTTGCCTCTACAACTGCACCAAATTTATAGAACTTGCCTCCTCTATTTTTATGAGTCCTTACTTCAGTTTTCTGTGTCTTTGTTTGGAGGTCCTCCATTGAAGACAAGGAATTTGCATCCCCTCCTCCCCAAGGGTATAAACTGGACATGTCATTTCTCTTTCCTACCTCTCTTAGCAAACCATCATACCACTCAGATTATAATCTGTACTGTCACAGATAAAATCCTTACCCTTACAATAAGGAATTAACTGAAAATAAATCAATATTTTGTTTTGTGAATATTGCATCCATCTTTCCATATGTCTTCAAGAAGCCTTTGTGAAGAACGCACTCTTTTTCCTGCTTGTAATGAATGGCCATTAACTATTTTTAACATACCACTTTCTTTCAGTATCAAATCTTTTTTCTGTCCTCTCATTCTATGCTTTGCAATCTTATATTGTGCCTTTAATTAGTCAACAGCCTAGATGTCAGTGTGACTCATTTATGAAATTAAGGGGTTGTTATCAGTGTCCCTATGTTTATGACTCTTGCAGTATTCATTGCCTCACCATATTATACAAAAAGGTGCGTGATTAATGTGGACTCTTTCAGCACATTCTGATATCCTGATATGTACCTTTATAGGCAACTAACAAGATATTTTTGAATGTCATCCTATCAGCTGTATGCTATAATAGTTAATTTCTGTATTCAGTCATCTTCTTCTGCACTATTCCATCTCTCCTCTTCACTGCCCACTCCAAGACAGACTGTGGTGCATTTCTCTAGCCTTACATTACAATGATGGTAATCTGCAGGACACATACACAACACCTGTGCTTATCATGCTTAGAAAATACTGATCTACAGAGCTAATTATTTCAGAAGTCATAATTAGAAGGCTGAAGCATTGTTATACACTTATTTTATTTTAATTATTGATATATGTGTACTGGTAAAATCCAAATGGGCACAGATGCCCCTTTTCAGAAGTGGCCCAGAGAGAAAAGCTCCAAGATAACATATTTAACACAATCGATATTTACAATAACAAATGTTATAATGCAGTTTCAGGGAATCGATAGCATAATAATCAGTATAATTAAATTAGTATTGATATTCACAAACATTAATATACAAGTATTGTATTGAGAATTTACAGATAGAAGAGTGGTGTATAAGATAGGTAGGAGTAATTTAAGAAATACAATAGAGTGAGGTATTAGAGCAGTGGTGCACAACCTTTTTATGGGGAGGGCCACTACACGAATTCTTAATGCATCTGCGGGCCACCTCAGAACATTGTAAGTCATTACCAGTTAACAATAGGTACAGGTGACAGGCATTTTTACTTAAGACAGTAGTCATGAAATTGCCTGTTTTCTACATAAACTTTGCATTTAACTTTATTCTGGCTTGCAGCCATGACTTATTACAAACTCTTGTAGAAAGGTACTACTGTTTACAGACTACAAGTTATAAAAAACAAAGAGTAGTTACTTCCGCAGCTAAAATTAGAGGTGTGCGCAACTGCAGTCAATTAGGTAAGTAAGCACGTGCTGGAAAGTTTGCATGACTGGAGTAAGGCATAGCATTTTTTCACTTTTTTTTTAATTTTTGGTTACTCTCTGGGGGCTGGATGGTGTTGCGTCGAGGGCTGGATTTGGCCTTGCAGCTGGACAGTGTGCACCATTGTATTAGAGGAGATAAGCCAGCTTGAGTGTTAACAGAGAAGTAGTGATGAACTAGTTCTTTGGTTGTGGTATACTAGTTTAACTACTACAGTAAAGGGATGTAACAGAAGGTGATAAGCAGGTTAAGTGATTCAGTGCTTTAAGGGGAGGTATAAGAAGGTGATGAAGGATTTTAGAAGAAGCTATGTCCCACATGAGGTACAGGGACAAACCCAGGAGGCAGAGAGGAAGTCTTTTAATAATAGTTTGAAAAGATGAAAGTGTGAGATAGACCTGATTGATATAGGAATTTCATTCCAAGTTCTAGCCACATTATTGGAATAGAGACTGGCCCAGCAGCCCATTGTTGTTTGTAGATGGTAAGCAGTTGTTCATCATTTCACCAAAAGGGATGGTTTGCTAGATAGTGTTGGAGTATGGGGGGTAATTGTTGGGCAGGCAAATGGGGTATAGATGATTTTGTAGGTTAAGATGAACTGGGTATAAGATAGGTGGTGAGGAAGTTAAAGACAGTTAAGTGTTTTTAGTGCTAAACACTGGTGGGTCTGGTAATTTTTTTTGCAAGCAAATCTGCCAACCTTGTTGTGGCATTGTTCAAGTTTAGAGCTAAGTGAGCCTTGTAGGTTGGTCATGATAGGGGCTCCATATAGGAGAGAGGGTAAGAGGTAAGTAATACCTAGAGTTACTTTGGCAGTGTGTAAGGTTCATAGGTTCATAGGTAAGCAATTTATTTTCTCAATAAAGGGTGTCTAGCTTTTGATGGATTTTCTTGATGCTGTTGTGTATATGTAAATCAAATTTAAGATTGTCATGCTGAGTAGTTTTGCATGTGAAATGATTTGCATGACTGAAATGAAGTCATTTAAGGAAGAAATTTTAAAGTTCTTTTTTTTTTTTTTTTACAGAAATGGGATTTCTGGAAAAAATAGAAGCAATTTAGTTTTCTTGGGATTTAATAATTGGTAATTATCCCATAGCCAACTTTCAACTGAGGTAAAGGCTTCTTGAGAAATTTTCCGAAGATGTAGGAGCTTTGAAATGCATATCAGGGTAACACCATCACTGTATGGTATGAGAGGTTTGCTGAGAGGATTTATGAAGATTTTTAGTGAATATATTGCAATGTAGAGGGCCAAGGATGGAACACTGTGACATACCAATATTGCAGGAAGGAAGTGGAAAAGGTCAAGATTCATTTAGCAGACTTGTATCTATTGGTTAAGTATCTGTTAAACCATAGTAGTATGGCTTGTGATAGCCTAAGGAAATACAGTTGACAGAGGACTTTTTGGTGAGAGACTGCATCTAAAACTTTAGAGAGATCAAAGAATAAGAGTAAATTAGTTTGCCTTTGTCTCTGGCTTCTTAATAGTATCTCTGAATGTTAATAAGGCTGTGGTAGTGCTATGGGTGGGTCTAAAACCATGTAATGTGGTGTTCGGGAGCTTTTCCTGTAAAACATGTTCAAGTGGTTTGTGAATGCACTTCTCTAGAGGTTTTGACAAAGGCGACAATATGGCAATAGATCTGAAAATGGTTATAGCAAATGAGGTCCCTCCTTTATGATGAAGATTTTTTTTTCCACAGAGAAGGAATGTATTATTCCTTGATAAATGTATTAGTTACGACAGAGACAGGATTAAGCTATTGAACAGAAAGCTAGCTTAAGATATTTTGTTGGGAGATTACCTGCAGAAGGATAATATGGTTTTGGTTTAAGGAGTAGTGATTTGAATCAGAAGGTCTGGATAGGTTCTAAGGTGAAATAGAAGGTTTCTGCTGCCTGAGGAGAAGGCATGTCAGGATTGTTAGGTGGAAAATCTTTAGTAAGGGCTTTAATACCTTCTATAAAATGTGTGTTAAATTGAACAGCTATTATGGAGGGAACATTATTTGGGGCAGGATTAGGGGGTGGTTGTTCCAGGATTGAGTATATTATTAATAGATGATGAGAATTTTTTAGGGTTGGAATACCGGTTTAGTAAGAGGTTACTGTAGTAAATACGCTTCTGTGCATTAATCTGTCCTGTGGTACAGTTACTTAATTCTTTACAGTGTTGTATGTTCTGGAGAGATCTGTTTTAACCATTCTTTCAGAGTCCCATCTCTTTCATGTGTTAGGTGCCTGCTGTGAGTGGATAACCAAGGAGTAAGTTTAATCTTTACTCATTTTGTTGTAACTGGAGCCAGGCTCTTGAGAGTTTCTAGGAAAAGTGTGTTAAATTTCTGTGCGTGCTTCACTGAGTGGAATATTTTTCAGGATAGAGCAGTTAAAGTATTTTAGGATTCTATTAAATATATCAGGGCTAAAATTAGTGAAGTTATGGGAAGTTCTAAGTAATGTTGTTTGATAGGGAGGTGAATCAGAGAGGGTGCCACTGGAGACATACTTAGTGAAATCAGAGACAAATATCCAGTCAAGAATTGAGCCACAGTTTTTGGGATAGTTCTAATGTGTTGGGGAGGAAGTGAGTTGATTCAAGCCAAATAAGTTGAGATGAATTGATGGGTATTTTGTGGAGATAATCTGCCAGTTGAAATTAACTTCCCATAGATTATCTTTTCATTAGAAATTGTACATGAGAGTCACCCCCAGATTCTTAAAAGCTTGCACGGAGTGCAAGATCAGTGCAGGAGCTCAAGAAGGCAATATGTCTGCTATGCGATCTAGGAACAGCCTGCAAGGGTGTGCATGAGAGCTCCTGCACTAATCCTGCACGGACTAAGCCCTGGTATGCAAATCACCCCATTTGCAGGAGAAATCTATGCAAAAGATGTGATTTTGCAATCCAGGAAGCTTCCAACAGTCTGTGCAGGACTAGTGCTATCTGTAGAATTGTACTCATTTAGTAACCGAGTACATTTCTGCAAAACCCAAAATGGAGCTATGATAGCTCCAATTAAAGGCTGCATATCATGTACTAAGCATGCCAATGGCCAAGTATAAGGCCATTGGCATTGCAAACATAAAAAAAATACAAACATCAACTTTAATTTTTTTTAGCCGATCTCGGCTGTTTAAGCGTAGGGCAGAGGCGCACAAACGGGATCGTGGGGAAAATAATAAAATAAGCCTAAAATAAGTAGTGTAACTAAAATCCCTATTCTTCCATGCAAGTCAATGGCAGGCAGAAGACAACCTGGCCAGTGAGTAGTGGTTGTTAAGGGGGGAGACTCAGTGTGAGACATGTAACTATGCATTAGCAGGCAATCCTATGCAAATGTGGAGAAGGATAGCAAATCCCAGTTTTCTCCAGCATGTGAGTCAGGTCCCAACAGTGTAAGAGTAGGAATAGCTTGGTGCAAGCCTAGGAGGTAGGTGACATCATGGGTGTGTGTGTCAGGCATACTGTAAGTGGATTGGAGCCCTGTGACTTGGGTTTGCTTGGGGGTGTGTCTAAACTTGCTTAGCCCTCTTTACAATGCCTAAGTGGGTGTGCATACTGTGCACCGGGGTTTACAGGAAGAAAAAAAGAGGTTAAACCAGGAAACAGCAGCATTGTGCACATTTGAGCACTCTGCACGGTGCACATATGGGCTTAAATACGAAGGTAATGGGAAGGGAAAACAGCAGTAGGAAGGTAATCAAGGAGAACTAGCATAGCTGGCAAGTGAAATGTATCAGAATCAGCCAATTACACAGACAGCAGACCAGACCAGCCCAGAACACTATATAAACTAAGCAAACACCTTCCCCTCTTGTTTTTCCCACACTCTACACCACCGGTGTTCATGAGCAGGGAAATTTTAACAAACAAACCTACAAAATGAGAAGGGCTGCAGGAGGCAACATAGAACAACATGTGCAAGAGGCTAAGGGTGGTGAATGCTGCCGATCAACCCACAGTGAGGAGATGGAGAAGAGTGTATAGACCCAGGGTAACCTACCAGGGCCTACATGAGCTGGAGATAGTGGCGTGCTATAGGGTGGACAGAGACTTCCTACAGCAAATTGCTGAGCTGTGTCGGCCACTCCTGACACACCAAACTGACCGAAGGGAACCCATCCCAGTGGATACCAAGGTATTTGTAGGCCTAGGAATATTAACCACAGGTACCTCCCAAAGCTCAACTGGGGATATCATGGGGATCTCACAGACATCAGCATCCAGAGTATTCCACCAGTTCCTGGATGCCATGTCAGCACATGCCAGTGAGCACATATATTTCCTTAAAACCCGTGATGTGTTGACCACCAATATGCATCTCTTCCACCAAACAGCAGAATATCCTGAGGTAGTGGGTGCTATAGACTGCACACACATATGCATCAAAGTACCACCTGGTGATCAGGGTGGGGCCTACATCAACCGCAGGGGCATCCCCTCCATCAACTGCCAGGTCGTATGTGATGTCCAGGGCATTATAATGAATGTGTGTGCTGGCTGCCCTGGAAGCTATGATGATTCCCACATATGGCATCTGACGCAGCTGTACCAGAGATTTGCCAATGGGGTCATCCCCTACAGTCACCTAGTGGGGGATGCTGGTTACACATTGGAGTCATGGCTGATGACACCCATCAGAAATGCACACACACCTGAACAAAAACGCCATAATGAGGCACACGCACATACCAGACTTATAATAGAGAGTGTGCTTGGGATGCTCAGGTCACAGTTCTGGTGCCTGGACACATCCAGTGGAGCCTTGCATTACTCACCAGCTACACATACCCAAATTGTTATGATATGTGCTATGCCACACAATATGATCCTGCGGAAACAGCTGCAGCAGGAACAGCATGGGGCATGGCCAAACAGCCTCCCACCAATGCCAAGGCCTGCACAGGCACAGAGTGACTAAGAGGAGGAACAACCTGAGCCTGCCCTAGTAAGCAGATGTAGGTGTGCCCAGTATGCAGAGGCTGCAGAAAATAGACAACACATGGAACATACACTGACACAGTAGGCACCCAGGGAATGACATGCCTCTCTGACTCTCACATACAGTAAAAGGGATGCCAAACATGACACTACCTGTGCTCAACCATTATTAGGGAGTGTACTATGTGCATCTGACATAGGCAGCCCTCCAGCACCATCCGCAAGTTTGGCACACCCTCAAGGTAAGTCAATCAACCTACCAATTGCCGAATGGAGTAGAATGTGTCGTTACCTGTATCTATGGTATGGATATGAGCATGCATGAGAATTGGGTGGCTAAATGCTATGGCAGCAGACAGTAGACACCCATAGTGGCACCATGACATCTGTAACACATACTGGAGTCACCATATTAGCCAGTACTACACAGGGTGACAAAACCTACTGCAGAAAATGTGCTCTGCAACATGTGTGTCCATATGACCCACACATGCCAGTTAGGGCGGTTCACATACCCAACAACAGTTTCAGCCAGCAGGACAGGTGTAGACAAACCCAAACAGGGCCTGTGCCATGACTACTGAATGATGGCTATGGTCAACCTCCCCCCATGCCTACACAGACAGACTACAGCAGGGCAGGCAGTGGGATGTTAGTTCTGAAGGTTAGGAAGTCAGATAATAAAATGTAGGGCAACCAAAGCCATGATCTGTTGTATACTGGTATGCCTCTAGTCAGCATGATAGTTAACAATACAGAATGAAATGGAGTACCTGACATACCACTACAGTCATAGCAAATGTGTACAAGTGTCTAGTGTGGCCCCCACATCCTACATAGTAATGTAATAACAGTCAGGTGTGCCCTACAACCCTGTGTAGAAATGTAGAAATAGACCTGTGTGCCCCGCCCCCATGTAGTAATGTAATAACAGTCAGGTGTGCCCCCCCATCCTGTGTAGAAATGTAGAAATAGTCAGTTGAGCCCCCCACCCTATGTAGCAATGTAATAACAGTCAGGTGTGCCCCCCTAACCCTGTGTAGAAATGTAGAAATAGACAGGTGTACCCCCCCATGTAGTAATGTAATAACAGTCAAGTGTGCCCCCCCCAGCCTGTGTAGAAATGTAGAAATAGTCAGCTGAGCCCCCCCCCCATCCTATGCAGAAATGTAGGAACAATCAATGCCAAATGCTTGATGGATACCATGCAGAAACAGCATGACACCAAGGTCAGCACTGCAGTACAAACTACCTGGATTCAATCCACACATTAAATACAGAAGGCCATACTGGGCATGCTCACACACTTGGAGAAATGAAGGCAATGTCAGTCAACAACATTTTGAAAGGTCATACTGGGCATGCTCACACACAAACACATGACATGTCTGCAAACACCGGTGGACCAGACGTATCTGGCAGTTGCAGTTATTAGTGCAGACACTCGTCAGTACGCACCATGCAAGCCTTGCAGACACAGTGGATAGGAATCCAGACATATACGTAGGGACAACACACTATAATAAGCCAAAGGTAAATGTACATAGATGTGTGGAAGAGGATGACTGTGACAAGGAGCCATCCAGGCCTGTCCCATCCAGCACACAGCCAAAGGGCCCCAAACACATGAGGTTCAGATGTCACTCACTGCAGATACTAGCCACCAGTATCTGTCAGCATTACAGACTATAACGGCCACACAGGTACAAAACGCACTCTCTAAAGCCAAGAATACAGCATCCATGGGACCAGATGACATCCTGGGCTGTGTACTACATGAACTACAATATGAACTGGCACCTCACCTAAGTGTCATGTTTAATCATAGCCTCACCTCAGGTTTTGTGCCCACTGAGTGGCGCAGAGCTACAGTTATCCCAATCCACAAGGGGGGATCCACCTTGGATCCTGGAAACTACCATCCCATCAGTCTGACAAGCCTTATCTGCAAGGCCATGGAGTGTATTACCATGGAACTTATAAACAAAGACATTGGCAACCTTCAAACACTGGACCCCACCCAGTTTGGGTTTGTGAAGGGCCTATCTTGTCTCCTGAACCTGATTGACTTCTTTGAATCAGTCTCCAGAGCCATGGACAAGGGTAAGGTGGTCCACACAGCCTATCTAGACCTTGCCAAGGCCTTTGACACCATCCCCCACTCTGGAATCATAGATAAACTTACTCAGTTGGGCATTAATCCCTATGTCACCCAATGGGTTGCTAAATGGCTTACTGATAGAACCCACACTGTAAAAGTAGCCGACTCCAAATCCAGCTCCAGACAAGTAACAAGTGGAGTACCTCAGGGTTCAGTCCTGGGGCTGCTCTTGTTTGGCATCTACTTCTCTGAAGTACAGGTCAACACTAAGGGATTCTGGCTAACAAAGTTTGCAGATGACTGCAAACTGGGAGCCATTATTGAATCCCCAAATGATGTGGATACTCTACAAAAGGGCCTTACAGAAACAGATGCTTGGTGCCAGAGCCATGGGCTCAAGCTCATTGCCAAGAAATGTATTGTTATCCCCTTTGGGAAAAAACATGTATCCATGAATTACCATATAGGTGGCAGTACACTAAACACAGAAAGTGTGATAAGAGACTTAGGGACACAGGTGGACAGTGGTCTCACCATCGATAACCACATCGCCACAACAGTCAGGAAATCCTTCTATGTGGCACACCTCATCATGGAGGGCTTTTCATCAAGAAAAAAGGAGGTCATTGTCCCACTGTACTCATCCTTCATTAGACCCATTATAGAATACAATGCCCCATTTGGTATGTACCTCTCAAGACATCTGCAACAACTGGAAAGGCCTCAGATATACCTCACTAAAAGAATCACAGGCCTAAAGCAGATGATCTATGCTGACCGCCTTAAAAAACTCCAGCTATACTCTGTCGCATATCATCTACTCAGAGGCGATCTCTGCTTAACATACAAGGCCATGTCAAACCCAGAGCCATTGGACATGCTACACTTAAAGAAATCCCAATCCCTCAGAGCTACACGCTCCAGGGATCTAAACCTTGTCATCACAATAAACAAAACATGCTGGAGGGATAGGTTCCTGACCTAGAGACTCCCCAGACTCTGGAATAGATTGCCCATACATGTCAAGCAGAGTGCCTCTTTGGACCGCTTCAAGAGGAACCTTGACGATTGGATGGGAGAAAGGAAATTCACCCCAGGGATCACGTCAGTCGCCCTGCTAGACAGGGGTCCGGGAAAGTAAATAATGTGGGAAGAAATAGCCAGGAAATTGTTATGGCTAGGCTTGTATAGGACCTAGGGCTGATAGCCTAGTACCAACCTATGAACCTATGAACCTATGACTATTGGTGCACATGCCAGCTGTGAAACATGACTGTACAAGGAAGTAGTCATCTAACAGCTGTATACACAGACCTGTGAAATATGACCTGTGTGTGCCCGCATGTGGCTTGTCAACCTCTAGATGAATGGGTTATGGCCCATGCACACTGCCCTCCCCATAGCCCCACTATGACAAGCCTGCTGAGGTCATACACTGTGAAATACACCCTTGGGAGAATTGTAGCCCTGAAATTCCTGTGGTATGTACCATAACTTTGTACTGATGTAGTATGATGAAATAGTTAGGTAGGAGTTCAATTCCCAGACATAGCAACTGTTTGTGTGTCTGTCTGTGTAAAGATCAATGCTTTTTGGGGTAGTCACACCCCCTACAATTCAAATGCTCATCATTGGCAAGGCTGCTGATGTCTTCTGCCTAGAAATACACCTCTGGGAAGCTACACCCCAATAATCTCCATAGCATGTTCTGTAACTGCGTATGGCTGTAGTGTGATAAATTAGTTAGATAGCTGCTCTAATCCCTGACATGGCAAGTGTGTGTGTTTGTCTGACTCGGTCTGTATAGAGAGCAATGCTTTTTAGGGTAGTCGCACTCCCTAAAATTCAAATGCTCATCTTTGGCAAGGCTGCTGAGGTCATCCACCTAGAAATACACCTCTGGGAAGAACATCTCCCAGTACTCTCTGTATCACTTCCTATAACTGCATACTGCTGTAGTATGATAAATTAGTTAGGTAGATGCTCTAATCCCAGACATGGCAAGTGTGTGTCTGTCTGACTCTGTGTAACGAGCAATGCTTTTTAGGGTAGTCACACCCCGTACAATTCAAATGCTCATCTTTGGCAAGGCTGCTGATGTCATCAACCTAGCAATACACCTCTGGGAAGGACACAGCCCAGTAATCTCTGTAGCATGTCCTGTTGC
Source organism: Protopterus annectens (assembly GCF_019279795.1). Taxonomy (NCBI): domain Eukaryota; kingdom Metazoa; phylum Chordata; order Ceratodontiformes; family Protopteridae; genus Protopterus; species Protopterus annectens. The sequence continues at coordinate 910,890,333 of NC_056725.1, forward strand.
AGTGTGATAAATTAATTAGGTGTCTGTTCTAATCCCAGACATGACAAGTGTGTGTGTTTGTCTGACTCTGTCTGTATAGAGAGCAATGCTTTTTAGGGTAGTCACTCTCCCTACAATTCAAATGCTTGTCTTTGGCAAGGCTGCTGATGTCATCCACCTAGAAATACACCTCTGGGAAGAGCATCACCCAGTAGTCTCCATAGCATGTCCTATAACTGCATACTGCTGTAGTGTGATAAATTAGTTAAGTAACTGCTCTAATCCCAGACATGGCAAGTGTGTGTGTCTGTCTGACGCTATGTAGAGAGCAATGCTTTTTAGGGTAGTCACACCCCCTACAATTCAAATACTCATCTTTGGCAAGGCCGCTGATGTCATCTACCTAGAAATACACCTCTGGGAAGTATATAGCCCAGTAATCTCCATAGCGCATCCTATAACTGCATATTGTTGCAGTGTGATAAATTAGTTAGGTAGCGGTTCTAATCCCAGACATGGCAATTGCATGTTTGTTTGTCTGACTCTGTCTGCATTGAGAACAATGCCCTTTTAGGGTAGTCACACTCCCTACTATTCAAATGCTCACCTTTGGCAAGGCTGCTGATGTCATCCACCTAAAAATACACCTCTGGGAAAAATGTAGCCCAGTAATCGCCATAGCGTGTCCTGCAACTGCATACTGCTGTAGTGTGGTATAGAACTCTGGTAGGGTTCTATGGTGATTCTGCATGTTTTGTGTGTGTTCCAATGTCTGTGCAGGGAGCAATGCATTTTAGGCTAGTCACACTCAGTACATTTCAAATACCCTACTTTGGCAATCCTGCTGATGTCATTCATTGTGAAATACACCTTTGGGGAAATGGTTCTCCAACAATCCACATTGTGTGTGCTACAACAGCTCCATGCTGTAGTGGGATATAGACCTCTGTTAGGGGTTCTATACCCATACGTGTTAGTTGTGGGTGTTTTGTCTGTGTTTCAATGTCTGTGCAGGGAGCAATGCATTTTAGGCTAGTCACACTCAGTACATTTCAAATGCCCTATTTTGGCAATCCTGCTGATGTCATTCATTGTGAAATACACCTTTGGGGAAGGAGTTCTCCAGCAATCCATGTGGTGCATCCTACAACAGCTCCATATATTAGTGTGATATAGACCTCTGTTAGGGGTTCTGTGCACACACATGTTGGATGTGGATGTTTTGTGTGTGTGTCACTGTCTGTGCAGGGAGCAATGCATTTTAGCCTAGCCACACTCATTACAAGTCGGATGTCCTACTTTGCCAATCCTGTTGATGTCATCCAATGTGATATACATCTTTGGGGAAGAGCTTCTCCAGTAATCTCTGTGGTGCATACTATAACTGTGTAGTGCTGTAGTGTAATAAACTAGTTAGGTAGGGGTCCTACTCCCAGACGTGACAGGTGTGTGTGTGTGTGTGTGTGTGTGTGTGTGTGTGTGTGTGTGTGTGTGTGTGTGTGTGTAACTCATATCCTGTGTGGAGTTTGGTGTGAGTGTGTGATACCTGCGCCCAATGTGGAGCGGGTTGTGCAAATTTCTTATATGGTGGCCCTAGTAAATATCACAATGTCCACCATAGAAGGGTAACAGATGTGAAATAGCTGAGAGGCTGGGGTGCAAATCCATACCCATACGTGACATCAAGGCCAGGCAATCACAGTTAGCAACCGCAGTATTACCCAGAGCACTCTCTCAACCCATGTCCCATACACACACACATATGCCTAGGCAACAGCCAATATGTGGGTAGTACACTGCATATTGGCCACTAATATTAACTATGGAGTGATTGCTGTGGGCTATAGGGGGCATGGCACCCTGTCCATCTGTTCAATAGGCACGTACATGCAGACAGTGCACATTCCCCATGTTCCCCACTGGATATCTGCAACACCTGTGGTGCCATCACATGTAACCCACAAAGGACATACCATGACTGAAAACATGCCCTATATAGACAGATGCCACTGACACCAGGGAATGCTGTTAGCTTGCTATCAATGTACGTGTAGGGCAAACCTGTGGTCCATTACCAGTTCCCGCCACAGGTGGCCAAGACCGGCACATCTGCTGATAATTTGTGTACACAACATGGGCCAGACACCCCAGGTACAGTTCCACATGTCACTGTACATGCATGTGGGAGGTGTGCACATCCCAGTCGCCATCCATATCATGGATTAAGGAACACATACATGGCAAGTGATGCACAGCATTGGCCACACACAATAGTCACCCAGGTGACTGGATGGGGATACAATGCCCACCTGTGTGGGCAAATGCAGAAACCACAGCCCTAAGCCACAATGCTGACCATCATCATGTGGTCTGATGCCAAGGTATACCCATCACCTAGCCTTATATAGCCATCTGGCACAGACGGCACCACTCACTCATGCAGAAATGCACCCATGCATGGCAGTACTGGCACCCTGTGTGTTTGTGTGTGTGTTGTATGATGCATATGATCACATCCACTCTCACTACAACCTCCACTGGCATACTGAAGCATGCTGTCTGATGTCAGACACCTCCCCATACCCTTTGCCCATATCACCTCTGTATGAACCCTGTGGTGCATGTGATACCTGCACAGTATTGTGTTGTGGAAATCTCACTAGTGATGGGCTGCATTCCTGGCCCTGCCAAGTGTGTCAATGTATGTGCATCCCTGTGAGAATGTGGCAGTGTTGTAACTGGCAACTGTACATGGTGACAGGCACGTGTACTACACCTACCATATAGCTACCATATCCCTGTTGCAGATGTCACTCACCATCACATATATGTTCTGAAGGCTCCACAGCATGTAACCTATGTGGCACATCCAATAACTGCATAGAAATGCTATAACATGACATAGTTGTCAGGGGTTTGATACCCTGTCCTGGTAGGTGTGTGACACCAATATGCTTAGCTTTTACACTCCCTCCCCTCCCTGACGTGTCTTTGCCTCTGTCTGCCTCTCTCGCTCCCTCTCTGGTGGATGTGGAGACCTACACCTGCTTTGCTTAGACAGCAGCATGTGTATTTTCAGTGATGCACATGGTCAGCTGATGGCCTCTGCATGAACTGCAGCACTCCCCTAGCTGATTGCATGTGGAACAGCTGTGGTAACATTCCCATAGCCAATTGCATGGAAACACACTCGAATATCTAGGAACATCATGTTGGTGTTGGCCCTTTTCATTCACTGTGAGTGGGAATTAGGTCTGTTGTTTGGCAAACAGCATCTCAGATGGATTGGGGATTTACCGCTAACAACATACACTGTGGAAACAGGGCAACATGCAGAAGGGGGATGTGCCTTAAATGACTACAGAATGTAACTGCTGCTATACTACATGTAGAGTAATGTTGGTTTAACAGTGCGTGTGTGGATATGGCTGTCCTACATGTTTTAATTCCTGCCATGTCATTTTATGAGGAATCCACATCTGTAGGGTCATCTGCAGACTGGGCAGTGTGTTGTTCCCTTGGTTTCATGTGTTACCCACAGAGCATGTATCTGTGAACTGCAGAAGGTAGTGTGAGGATTGTAGTCTGTAGATGGTGAAAGCCATGAGAGTTACTGACTTCCTATCCCTCATAGGACATATGTTGCAACAAACCCGGTTACAACAGTAAATGTATGAGGTTATCACAGCAACATGTCAATATTGGCCCTGTGTATGTGCTTCCAGCCACAACTCTGTCAACCTTTGTACATATGTTGTGCATTAAGAGGTGCATATGTGCTGTACACCATCATTAGTGTCATCATATCTGATAACAAGCCAATGAGATATCAGAATGCTACACATGTTATGTACAGTAGGGGTTATATTTGATGACATAACCTGGACATTCTATGGTCGTTTGTACAGTACTGAGGTCTGTGTACCTATGGTGAATGTCGACAGTGTGTGTATTGTTAATATGTTCTTTAGCCTCTGTACAGACTGTGATAGATGTCATTGTTATAGGTCCCATCCTATCTAATGTAACATGCTGCTCCACTGTATGTTACCGTATTGGCTTACATGTTTGTAGGGCCATACACACACATGTCCCATACCACAGACCAAACTGTGTAGCAACCCAGTATATGTAGGGCTAGTCTGTGAGTGGCACATATGAGGATGGTGTTGAACAGATAGTCCATATACTGTAAAATTATGCTAGCATACCATATGTGGCTGTGGCTGTGTTCACACTGGTTGTGGTTATGCACTTTCACACAGGTGTATCTTACCCTGTGCTGTGACATGCCTGCAGAGCCTGCTATATATGCAGGTACATGTGCATTCCCCCATAGGAGATGTAGGCCAGTGTTGAGCCAGTCTGCCTGTAGCCTGCACAGTGCATTGTTACATGCCTAGCAGCTTAGTGTACTTACGCAGAGAGATGTTATGTGCAGATACATGCCAGATGGACTGCTGCCGGGCCTCCCTTAACAGTCATGTATGTCAGACAGAGCAATGGGATGCTGTACAGATGTATGTCAATATCTAGTGGGTAGTATGTGGCCATGGCACACCTGTACCAGTGGTTATTTGTCAGGCCAGACAGGGGTGTGTGAATGATTAAACTATGGTGGCATATGTATATCAGTCGATATGTGTTATACCCATCTACATGGCTGTTAATATCCATATTGTCATGCATGGTACACATGTTTTTCACTAAGGGGTTCTGTGTATACCTCTGGACTGTACAGTGTGTTTCAGAATGTCCATATATATTGGCCAATAAATCTGCAGCAGTTCACGGGGGCATTACGTGCTAGCAGTGGCACTTTACTATGATGTCCTTAGGATGTCTGTCAGTAGCCAGTGGCACACATGTGGAAAGCAGATGTGACCTCCCACACACAACATGTCTGTTAATACAATCCCAATTACAGTAGCAATAGTCTACTAATATACCTGCTATACATACCTGACATCCCCTTGCACTACGAAGTTGGGACTATAAGGGCTGGAGTAGGACTACACTACATGTCCAGGACATATGGCGAAAATATTTGTACATATAATTATCTAGATGTCTATATATATATATATATATATGATTACAGATACACATATTGACATATATAGATGGGTATGTATATGTACATAGATATACATATACACACCCAGATATATACATATACAGAGCAATACATGTCTACACATATACAGATAGTGATACATATGCACATATATGTATAGATATCTACAGATATATTGACAGTAGTAGGTATATTGGAATAGATATGTATGCACATATAGTTATAGATATCTATCTATATAAATATATATATATATATATATATATATATATATATATATATATATATATATATATATATACCAACATAACTAAGCATATCTGTACACACAGGATGTGCATACATATATAGCTATATAGACATATATCCATATGTACATATACATGTAACTATATATACACATATGTATATATACATATATGTATAGATATGTATACATATGTGCATACGAAGAGATGTACACATGACCATATATATATGTAGCACTATACAGATGTGTATACAGACATATGTATGCGTATACCTGTGTATGTACATGTCGACATCTATACACCTATGATATGTATACAACCATATACCTGTCATGTTTACACATCACGGTTGTGTATACCCTCCCACATGTATCCCACCGTATGTATCTGCTATGTGTACATTATGATAAAACAACATATGTGATGCATCAGTTATATTAATAACAAGGACTACACAATCTAGGAAGTAAAAGCAATTGTTTAATACTACTCAATATGTGTAATGACAGCTATATTGGTAAAACAACAGAGCTGTCTCCACAGTGGTCATGGTGTAGTGGTTAAGTGCTGTGACTTCAGTGTAAAGGGTCCTGAGTTCAAGTCCTGCAAGGGTTGTTCATTTTGTTGCTGGCAGAACAAGGTCTGTTTGATATAGAGTGGTTAAGGCAGTGTTTGTGCAATGTAAGCCACACACGTTAGTAACACGACATTGCTAGGCAAGGGTCTAGTCCCAGTGTTGGCAAGTAACAGTGTGCGTGTATGTGGATGGGTCTACATCAAGTTTCAGGGTATACACACCTCAGCGGGCCACCTGTCCATGTGGCACAGGCAATACCTGGTATAGTAACCTGTAAAATGTGTTCAACTGTACCTGAGATATGTCACTGCCATGGTATCAGCACAGTGACATACCCCATTGTGCAATATGACTGCAGACCATCCTCGTGCTGACACATGTACACCTACAACACAATTACATATCATTTTAGAGACCACAACAGTGTTACTAACAGCTAGAAGGCATCAGTGCTGGATGGCTACACTATCTGCCAAATATGCCTCACACTCTACTCCCTACAACATGTTACACTGCAGGACTGTGGTACACTGGTGTACAGTCACCATGTGCATCAGAACCGTATCAGCCTGTCCCTGCATCAATGGTATGGATGACATGGATAGGGCACAGGTATCATCATATGCACAGGATGTGGTGTTGGTCTGCCAGAGGCCGAGCGTGGGCCATACATTTGACACCATGTGTGTGGGTGAGGGGTGTACTCTGGGGAACTGGCTGAGGTGATGTGGTGTGTGTATTTATGAGGTTGCCCTAGGTGTGTTTGCATAGTGTGGGGGTAAGCATGCATAAAGTTCTGCCTTGTGACTGCCCTACACAGGTGTTTATGAACAGCTGCAGACCATACATGGCGGGGTATTCAGTTCACTGCCTCTGGCCATGGATACATTTTTTTTATTTTTTTTATTTTTATTTAACATTTGTTGACCGGGAATGTCCAACTAGGTTCCACAGAGCCTGTTTTCAGTGGAGGCCCGGGGAGAAATGCTCCAGATGCATGTCTTTGGAATGTGTAGGAAACCGGAGTACCCGGAGGAAACCCACACGAACACAGGGAGAACATGCAAACTCCACACAGAAGGCACCCCAGCCAAGAATCAAACCAGAGAGCCTCTTGCTGTGAGGTGACAATGTCAATCACTGCACCACTGTGCCGCCCAAATACATGGATTGTGCCTGCCAGGGGTTCGGCTGGCACATCCGGGTACAGGCATTGAAGTGCTATTCTCACCTACTGATGACATTTGTCCACTGGTACCATGTCCCTCCTGGGACTGGCCAGGACCACGTGCACTGGCCTGCTGTGGTGTGGTGTGGACAGCATACCCTCCCACATTGTCGTGGCTGCTACTGCCACTACAGGAACCCCTTGGTATCCTAGCATGCCCACACTGACTGCCAGCTGTTGGTGTTCCTGGCCCACATCCACACGGGCATCACCTCATCCCCACCACACATTGAAGCACAGACACACCATAGCTGATGAGGGCCATCATCTCATCATGCCTTCTATCCGCTTGCTCGGTAGAAGCACGGATGGCACCCGACAGTTCATGGAGGTTGTCGCTTACAGATGTGAGAGCATCCCTCTGCAGCCTAAGGCCCTGTCTGGTGTAATGCTCAATATGTGCCTGCACTGCCATTACAGCCTGAAACAAGCTTATGCTGGTTGCAGCTATGAAACTTATGCCAGGGGCATGATGTCCAACGGCCCTATCACGAGCACCCTGAGACATCTGCCTATGTGGCAGCCTGCCGGACATCCGGCTATGCCCACTGCAACCGGACACATTAGGCATGGTTACTACACTTTTCTGTGCACTGCCATTGAATGCCAACTGTCCCTCTGTTATGGCCACTGGTGATGAGGTGTGTATAGGCACTGTAACTGTGTGCAGGGGTGAGATGTCTAAAAGGGGATGTCAAATGTTGGCACAGTGTCAGCCCCAGACAACCCCACCTGTGCCTCAACAATAATATCATCATCATCATCATCAGTGTCTGTATGGACAACTGCATCAGATTAGATGCAGGAGGGACCCTGACCCACCTTGCCACCTGTGGGGGAAAACAATAAACACACTTTAAAACCTGTACAGCATTGCTTAACAATACACACACACACACACACACACACACACACACACACACACACACACACACAAACATCTCTGTAATACCTACCTGTCCATGGCTTTACAAACAGTCCTATGTATATGTGCATGTGTTACCCCATCCTGCATCACACTTGTTAACATACACACATTGATACCATTCATTAACATCGCAGTCCTCTAAATGCCCACACAAGCAGCCACAACACGAGGCCTGTTGCTACATTACCTGCCTAGTATAGTGGATTTACATGGCCTCAATGCTGTCATTTGGTATGCACCCTCTGTATGGCCAGAATGATGTGCATGGCTCCTATATGTGTGGGCTACTATGCTGTACCCATAATAGCTCCCACTGGTGCGTCATGTGTATGTAATGCTCAGTACATGCCAGATATGGTGCTCTATTGGTCCATCATGTGTCAGCTGTAATATTTGGATACACTCCCTGGTGTTGACTATTACTTCCCCAATGCATCTGTAGAGCTGTATACGTGGATTGTAGGTGACCTCTCTGCTGACTGCAATATTATGTGTGTACCTGGAGTCTACCTTCCCTCTGGATGCTTGTTCCATGCTACAGACCATATTACTATTTGCTGTCCTGTGAGTATATGACAGGTATTCCTGGTGTGTAATGTGGCACTCCATGTCCATGTACTGCATGGCCCCAAAGGGGGTACAGCCATATGAACACCCCACAATCACACATGTGCATACATGGCCATACACACAAACACACACATGCACACACACACACACACACACACACACACACACACACATACACACACACACACATCATACATGCATCTACCTCCCACCACTTCACCAGAGTGACCCTGCAGGCAAACTAACTAACCACCATGATGCGCACACACACACACACACACACACACACACACACACACACACACACACACACACACACACACACATACAGGTGACGTTGCACAATGATCGTACACACAGTCCTCCTATTACCCATCTGCCAACATGTAGAACATATGATACAGAACAGCATGCAGTTCAGCTATAGTCAATCCATGCTTGCAATGGTATACATATGTATGATGCATGTGTTGTGAATAGGTGATGCCCCTTTCACTAGATACCACTTCACCCATGTACACAGTATTGCTACGCACCTGTTCTGTACCCTGCCATGTACTGTGCACCACAACTCACAGATGTACAACCCATTGCGGAATGTGTAGTACTGTGTCAGTTATGTCAGCTCTGCCTCTCACAACCCCTATGTGTTTCAGCAACACATACCTGGGATGATATGTGGACTGTTGTCATTGGTCAATGCCTGATGCCTGATTTACAGCTGTCAACATCAACAGACCATGTTTGACCACTACAGAAATGCTTACACTGTCAAGCATCAGAGCATACTGTGGCTATGGGGGGTATACACACCTTTATTGATTTTACACACACATCCGTGATCTGCCATGGAACCACAGCACTGCATATCTTAGCAGTACACAAGCCCGGTATGTAACATATGTCCTGTACTTTCACATGCAGTGTCTACACATTGTGTTAGGTGTGCAGCTGCTGACCGCAATGCATACACACCATGTGAGCACATGTGTGCACACCCTTATCATGACGGTTTATCACACCTCTTGTTGTGTGTACTACATCAGTCACTCCTCATGGCAGGGGTATACCAGCGTGGGCCTTCTGCAATTGCCAGTGTATGTTCAGCCTACCCTACACATGTCCCTCTATTCTGCATGATTGCAAGGTCTACTCATGTGCATATCCCATGGTGTTCACACAATGCCATCACTATTGCAGTGTGGGTAGGGTTACAGCTGCCACAGGTCTTGAATCTGACTATATGCAGATAGAGCCATTCCTACCAGCCTTAGGATCCCTGCTGCAGTGCCCTGGTGTGTCATGCTGAGTCCCCCCTCCCTCAGATTTTATACAGATGCATGACAGGTAAGCCCTACACATTTGTGTCAGCTTGCAGTGTTCTATACACTGAACATCACATGTTGCAGCCTAGACCCAGCTGATAATGTGGACTACTGTAATGCCGTATGCCATAGTGCATCTCTGCAGAAGTTGGCATTGCCCTACAGGTATGTACACTGGTGTTGCACTGTATATGGGTGTTGTTCAGAACATGTCACTACTGTAGGCCATGTCTACCAACAGTATGCTACTCCCTGTGGACACATTCTACAATGACAGGATGTTTGTTGTCATGCAGTTGTGTGACATACCCTTTCAATACCCCATCATGGTCCACCCTGTGAGACTGTGCATTTCACAGCAACAATACATGCACATGTTCAGCATGCATTCAGGGTAGGTGTGTTAGATGTGTGCATGGAATATACCATCACCATTACATGTCCGGTTTGTTGGCATGCATCTACATAAGACATACTTTCCAGCTACAGGCTGCTGCCTTGTTGTTACCCCCAGAGGGACCTATATAAGAGGGTGAGAGATACTATGTCAATGGCCACATCTGTGGCACTGCTACAGGCTGGGTGCAGTACTACCATTCATCAATGGTAAAGTCTCACAATACTGCCACATCTGGACATCTGTTTATCACTACAATGCAGCAACATAATATATCTATGACATGTCAGATATGCATGACCTATCTGTACCACTGCAGATATTTACACAACAGTGGTCTACGGATGTGCCCTGTGTCCTTACCTGCATGATCCTTGACTGGTGTGTGGGTGACCTCCCCTCCACAAAGGGGTCTAGTGGTTGTTGGTGTTCCGGACAGGCAGGTGCCACGAGGCTGGCCAGGAGCTCCTCCACATGTGTCGGGGGGATGGATGGCATGGCCCCCCCTGTGGCGAGGTGATCCCCCCAGACTGCAGCAGCACACCGACGGCCATTGCGAAGCAGCTCACTGCAATGATGCCAGACTTGCTCATAACTGTGGTTATACAGGCCGACATCATTGACTCTGTGGACTAGATCGTTCCACAGGGCGGTCCACTCCTGCTGGTCATGGGCTGCCCTGCCAAAGAGAGCCTGGTAGTGCTGTGCCAGGTGGTTGATAATGACCTCATTTTCATCTGCTGAATACATGGGTAACCTGATGTGACATCTTGCCTGAAAGACATGAAGATGGAAGCAGGCCTGAGCAACTCATATGACAAGGTTACCACAGTTCTTAATACACGTCTGTCACCCCCCACCATATCAGTTTCAACAGACTGTACACACAACTCATTAGGTGTGGCTACAGCTTAACTACCATTTGGACAGATTGTGTATTGTACCACGCCTTCTGCTATGTGATTGTAGCCATGTCCCATGTGTGGACAATAACATTGCTGGTCTGTTACAGACTATTCACTTGCATGCCATTGTCAGGGCCACTATGGTTACATATATGCCAGTGGTATGGCTTCACTGAGATTGCTGCACATCTGACAGTCTGTGTTATTGGGGGGAATATATGCATGCTGTTGGACATGTACCAGGATTGTGTAGATTATTACTACCAACAAATGTACTATAACAGTGACACAATAACACGTATATGTTCTATTGGCCAGCTGATCCACCTCTCCACATCCATCTGACCAGGATACCCTGCCACATCACATGTGTCTGCCAACCTGGGGCCTCCTCATGTACTGTTACAGCAATACCATCAGGTGGAACCACCTAGGGGATGATGCCCCCCCTCAGGGCACACACCAACATGCTCCTGTCCCCTGAGCTCAGATATAGGGTCTGTTCCATACCGGGCTCCACAGACACATGAGGGATGTGCTACATCAGTCCGAGGCACCCAGTACACATTCACACGGCCAAACATGCTCTCCTGGTCAGCCTCCAGACCTGGCACCTTCAGGATGTGGACTGCTGTTGTGAGTGGCAGTTGGTGGGAGCCTTGTTCCCATTGTTCCCATATGGGGAACATGGGGCATCCTTACCACACACACCATCCACGGTGTTTACCCACCATATGTGTCACATACCACCCCTGTAGACTGTCCTCTATATCTACCAATTCTGACCAGCTCCACGTATGTATCTGCCATACTTCCCCATATTCCCATTGCATACTTCACAGACGGGGGCAATGTGGTGCTAAGAAGGGACTAACATGTGACATACACATCCATGGTGCACACACTGCCAGCTGTAGATATCTGTGTGTATTGCTATGTGTGCTGCTGCCTCACACATAGCACACATCACTGTGGTAGTGATATAGGGGACACGTCTTTACATACATACCTGTTTGTGTGTGTGTCTGTACATATGTAGACATGTGCATATAGGTATATATCTATATATGTGTAGATATATGCAAATTCATATATATGTGCACATATATATGTCTACACATGGGTTTATATATATTTCTGGACATACATGCTGATATACATTTATCTTTATATATTTTATATGTGACATATGTACACATATGCATACCTATATGTGGGATACATTCAGACATCAGCTCCACAATCTCACAACACCTTCCTGCACAGCTGCACTGTTCTGCCTTGCTATAACACAGACAGGTGCCACATATGGACATGGCCTGACATTAGTGGGGTATATGTGGGACCTGTTTGCAGGTAACCCTATTACACACCTATGGCATTTCAACATGCTGCATTGCAGATTCACCTGAGTATCCTGCCAGTGGTGGTTTGTGGCTCCTACATGTCCATCATAATGGCATTACTTCCACCACCAGCTATTGGCCACATCATATACATACTCCCCATTACACAACACACACTATGATGGCTTACATCTTGTCTGTCAGTGCTGACCTGCACAGTTAACAGCTATGGCCCACTACCCACATGGACAAATACTATTGTCCATAGCAGTTGTTCAGTTGAACATCATCACAACACCTGATGGCAAATATAACTCATTCCATATACTCTGTCACATTATGATGGACCAGGTATTACATTCTAATACATGTACATATACTTCACATACCTGTTGTGGGAATGATGCATTTATGAATGGCAGCTGCCTAAATGCCTGCATTTTCAGCTGTTAGTTTGCTGAGCTGTATGTTTTTTTTCTGCTTTTGCTTGCTTGCTTTCTCTCTTTCTCTCTCTCTAGTGAATGAATTGAGCTGCTTGGGGTAAATTGCAGCCTGGCTTTAGTAGGTGATGCACTTGATCAGGTGATGGCCTCTGCACCAATCAGTGTCCTACACTTGCTAACTGCATGCAGCTTGCTGTGTAGTACTTCCAATTACCACTGTCATGGCAACCACCTACTATAAATCCATACATAATGTGGGTGTGGTCCCTTTACCTTTCCTGTGTGATGGACATCCATCCTGTGCATAGGCATCAGTGTTACAGACAGCAGGTAGCAATATCTCTTCCAGGGGAACCGGCACAACTCAGGCCAGCTACATATTTGTAGGAGGTTCCAGAACTACAGATTGACTGTGAGTAGAGTTGTGTTTTGCTTTGTATAGTACTAGTGTTACAGGGTGTGTGTGTACGGGTGTACTTTCCTACAATGAAAATTCACTTTTTCTAAATGGGAAAGTATATCCCCACTTAAGCAAAAGTGCACTTTAATGAAAGTGCAGTTTTGCTTAAGCTCACTAGACCGAGCCTACCGCACCACAATGGAGGACATTGAAAAATGGGCTATGTACTCCACTGTGGTGCGATAGTCACGGACCTTAGGGTTAGGGCTAGGGTCAAGGTAAGGGGATAACCCTAGTAACTATCCCCTTACCCTAACCCGTGCTCTAACCCTAAGGTCTGTATCTGCTAGCCTGTTTGGTTTAGCGGGTTCGCGAGAGTGCACTTTCGTGAAAGTGCACTTTCACATTAGTGTGGGTGTACTGTTGAAGTTCAAAGTAGTGAACTTTCATTCTTCAAAAGTACACCCGTGTGTACATACTAGTTTACCTTGGAATGCAGTCTGTCTGCATAGCTCTCAACTGTGGGCCTATCCTGTTGGTGGCCAGAGGTGTACCTATCATGTTTTGTCTGTCCACCACACAGGTCCTGTGTCAGATATTTCACTGGCAGTGTGTGTGTTGAGTGCTATCAGTACATGGCTACATCCATTTATGTTTCTAACCTCAGTTCCCTGGCTAAGGGTATGTTGCAGACTATCCTGTAATACAAGTGACTTGCTTAGTGTATGGCAACAGTTTTTCACATATGGGCCTGTGTTCCAGCCTCTGTCCTCCACCTACATACCAAGCTTTGCACATATGGCATGCTGTCAGGGGTTGTTATGTAGTGGGCTTTGTGTATATCACACTGCCATTGCTGCTATCAGTCCAATGCTGTTGTATCACCCACACATATGGTGGGGCTGGGGCCATATATGTGTGGGCTTCACCTACACAATACATGTGTGCCCTTATGCACTCCACAGGCCAGTGTATGTAACAGTGGTATATGGCCGTGTATTATTGAGTCTAGGGGGGGAATGCACCATAAATGTCCTAGGCTGTTACAAATGTGGGGGTATCAGGGGTGAGCTGCTTTAAAGTATCTGGATGTACAGTACTGTATACTTCACCTATATTTACATTACTCACATAAAATAGGTTAATGCAGACTTACTTCCTCCTGCCATACAGAATGTTCTGCTTGTCAGTGTGCTTGTGATGGTGTCAGTTATGCCTTATTATGTAACAGTTACATCCCATTTGGTCAACTGAAGTCTTTACCACCTACTGATTTTGTACAGAGTGTAGATAGAGGCTGCTGAACTATACACCTGCATTACATACTGTTGTTTGTTTGGTATACTGTGGCCCAGTCTGTCTTTACTATTGTACAATTTGATGGCCATGGCCTGGACAGCAACAGTTGTGAACCTTTCCAGACTACTGTATTAGTATAACTGTTTCACAGTTGCATTACTCTGTTTATATGGATGCCAGTGTCTGAACAGCTATATGACATGGCATATAGAACTGTAATAGTACACAAATAAAGGTTTTCCATTTCTGCAAACCTGTGTGTGGTGTTTTTTCTATGACCTCTCTGTGGGTATATGTTGCAGGCAATGATTGTAATTTGTATGGGTGGCCCATACAGTGTCCAGTTGTTCAGGTGTGAACGGTAGGCATAGTGGCTCTTCCATATTGTGTGCACCTTCTACATATGCATCTTACTCGACATATCTCTGCATGTGTATGTGTAGTCACATATATATATATATATATATATATATATATATATATATATATATATATCTGTATCTGCATATATGTGTCTGTGTATATGTATCCTGGGGATGTTGATAGCTTCCATATTTTACATTTCCTATGGGAGCCAGACTGTACTGTATGATATGTTACCAATACCAGCCTGACATCATACAGGTGGGTTGTAGTACTGTTAACATCTTGTGCCCATGTCATGTCAGATCCTGCTTATGGGATCTGTAACACTTGGTAGTGTATTGCAGGATGGACGTGTTTGGCTGTGGTGGGGTCATACATATATTGTTTGGGGTGTGTCAACCCCATTAGTGCATGTGGACATATTTGTTTTCAATCTTCCATTGCTATCTACAGATGTGTGGCCATATATATATATATATATATATATATATATATATATATATATATACATATGTGTGTGTGTGTGTCTATATTTCTAAATATATATATATATATATATATATATATATATATATATACACATATATAGATATGTTGTATCTGTTTAGATATTAATATGTTTACACACACATACATCTAGATGTTGGTATACATTCTCTGTACTGTTGCATGACTGGGCTGAATGTTATGTTTCTGAATACATCTGATTTATGTATATCTGGCATGGCTTAGTGGTAAATCACTTTGTCTATGGTATGCAGGGTCCTGCATTTGAGCCTTGCAGAGGCTGTTTATTTTGTTGCTGGGAGAACACAGGCCATTGGATACAGAATGATTAAGGCACTTTAAAGCAGTTGTAAGCGGGTTTGCACGGGTTTTTGCGGAGGCAAGCACTGCTAACTTCCGGTTACAGTTCTTTTTACACTCAGATTTTAAATTGCTTAACGTGTGTATGCATTGCTTACCCCTGCACAAACAGACTTAAACCCACTTACTGCTGCTTACAAGTGCTTACTCCCTCTTACCCCTGTGCTAATTTATTTAAAAGAAAAGAAAAAGAGGTTGATAGGAAAGTGGTGAAAAAAGGGACACAAAGAGGGAAAGGCAGTAGGGAAAATAGCCAGGGATGTGCAGGAAGTGTGTAGAGAAGGTCCACAGCTGCCCATTTTTTCAACAGCAATAGCTGTGCATATACACTTAATTTGGAGGTAGATTTGGACACTCAAACCCCTGGGTGGGGGTGAGGACAAAAATAATAAATTGTGATGCCAATTAGGATCACATGTGTCCAGTGGACACGTGTGCAAAATGGACAGCTATGTATGGGGCGAGATTTTTTTTTTTTGGGAACAGATTGCCCTTTTTTTTTTTCAGGTGAGAGTGGGATGTTGGGGAGGGGTAGTAGGTATACTTGGGGAGGTAGGTTGGGTAGGTTAACAGACAAGACAAACAAGATGCATACAGGGGCGGTATATGACACATGTGGGGTGGGTAAACACCTTGGACGGGATGGGGTGTTTGAAAGTTGCAAGCCCATGAGCCCCCAAATGGAAACAGTGGGACTGAGGTCCCCACACATGGGCAGTTACCACTGCACCTTCATGGCCCCAAAGGTGGCTGCACTGGGGGCTGGGTAGGAGGGGCAGGCTCACCTTCTAATTGTGCCATGCGGCCCTCAAGCTGGCGTAGCTTGTCTCAAATCTCCTTGTCGAGCTTGCTACGTACCACGGCCCGGACTTGACGGTGGGTGACAGGTACCTCTCTGCCCCTGCTCACAGGGGGCTGAGCCCTATCCCCTGTGGTGGTTCCACCCAAAGGTGGTGCAGGGCAATGGAGGAGGAGGTCCCAGGCTGGGCCCCAGACATGCTGGTGCCCGGTCCCATGGCCAGCTAAGGTGGGACAGGTGGGTCTGCTGGGACCGACCTTCCCATACAAGCTATGGTGTTGAAGTTTTAAGGAAGATATCATTTAGTAATAGTCAACAGCATTAAGGATTAGTTGGAACAGCATGCATAGGTATTCCCATTAACCCAAGACACCAGGTTTACAACAGTTGCAGAGCGAGCAGAACAGGTGCATATATGGGACAACAGTGGCCATTACAACAGCATGCAGATTTCATTGATGGCAGCTGGCCACCAATATGGGAGTATTTTAACATGGCACATGCATAAAACCAAATGTGATAAACCAATAGGACATATGCCCCAACAAAAGATTGGAGTGTACACGTACCTATTGAGGTGTGTAATTAGGTTATTGTAGCACATATGGTGGGGGAGAGAGAGTTCAATTAACAACTAATATACCCCTGTAGTTTTCACAACTTTCTTAGTCACTGCAGTGATCTGTCCCTTACATGTATTATTACACTACCCAATCTACTTACTTTGTACAATGGTATGTTTGTAGATTAGTATCTACGTGGACTGCGTCTTACGTATAGTCTACACCTCTTACCTGGTATAGCTGTTGAGAAAATCACTGTTAACACTTCCTGACAATTTCTACACATACTCCCAGATTCCATGGTTGTAGATAAGTATATAAGTGAACTGTGTTATACCTACAGTCGACACCTCTTACCTGTTACAGCTGTGGAAGAAATCTTTGTTAACACTATCTGACAAATTCTACACATACTCCCAGATTCCATGTTGATGTTATACACATACCTAACAATCTGTTATTGCACACATAATGGTCAAGGCTTGAAAGGACGCAGGTGTTAATGTGGCATATTTTGAGAATAGCTGTCATACACTTTGGGTGAAATGCTACAATGGCAGGTTTGTTCTCATATACATTCTCTGACTATGTTCAGGTCTGACTATCAGTTATATGTCAGTAAAAGTTGCCTACATTTCTTGGATCATCACACTGATTTGTCAGGGGAACAGGTTACCAGGCAGCAGATTTGGGCCATTTATTTGGACATGCTGGACAGATCAGAACAGTTGAGGGGTATGACTATGCATACAGCTTACTACCTGAACATTCTGCCACAGTCTGTAGAGCTGATGGTTATGATTAAGCTTACAGCTTACTATCTGAATATCCTAGCAAATTCTGTACAGTTGTTGGGACTAATTATGCATACAGCTTTCTATCTGAACATTCTCACAGACTCTGTACGGTTGTGGGGTATGATTATGCATAAAATTTTCTACCACTCCTGGGATTCAAACCCCTGCTGTGTATGGTAAAAAATATTACAGTTGACATCACAGTACACTGTGCTATCAGGGAATTGGTGTGAAGCATTCCAATGTTTTCTAAGTCTCCCTCAGTTTTACAATATGACTGACCTCTTGGGACTCCCAACATTGTTATGCTGAATTTCCTACACATTTTAACTACGTTCAACAGTGTGGGTAAGACTGCTTAATACAACAGTACTATTTATAGAATGCAACACTACAACAACATATAAAAGCAGAATGTTCACAAGCACTCCAGGGGTTATACTTTTAGTCACAAGATATTACACGTTTGTTTCCACACAACCTATATGACAGTCATCCTGCCATATTGTCTAGTTTATTTAGTACATCCCATACACGATACATTTTTATACTGGTACAACACGTTCCAGAACTGTTATATTTATTTGTTATGACAGTACATGCAAGATTATTACTAACCTGCCTCACGATGCAGCCTTTGCAGCCTAGCAGCATGGGCTTGCTGGTTCACAGCCCGCTCATCTGCAGCTGTTGGAAAAATACAGTGATTTTTAGCCATTAACTATCCATAGTATACAGAAGCTAGGCAATCATTATCTACGTAGTAGAATGAGTACTTACTCAGTGCTGGGGCATTGGCCATCTGCCTTGATTCTTGGATCCACTGCTCCAAGAGATCCCCCCTCTGCCGCTTCAGGTCAGCATGGTGATGCCTGACCTGCTCACCAGTCCGGGGGATACCAGTGGCACTGGTGAGGTCATGGGCGAGACTGTCCAAGGCCCCCACTTTATACTGAGAGCCCTGGTACTGCCCCTGCAGTAGTCTCTGCTCATGGTGTTTTACCAGGAGCCATGCCAAGAATCTGGATTCCTGGGTGCCCCAGCACTGCACTCTAAATCTACTGCCTTCCCAACTCCAGCCATTCTGCCTACAGTAGGGTGCTGCAACCAGTTATGGGAAGTATTCGCTCCTGTTGGTTTAAATACGCCCAATTTGCTGCAATTTCCAGTGATTGGACGTTTTTGAAAAGGCTACGCTATAGGCACACCTGCTTACCTAATGTTATCACTGGGCAGATTGAGTCAGCCAGCCTACACATTGCTTACACTAAGTAAGCTAAAATGTGCAATGCTTAGCATTGCTTAATATTTAATTAGCATTATAATTTCCATTTGGCATTGATTTATTATTCATTACATGTTATATCTGTGTCTGGTATCCGTGATTCATGTGTATGTACACTGCATGGGGTCCTGGGGACTTCAGCACTTTATTACTATAACACCTCACATCTGGCCTTACTGCATTACTCCACTTTACATATTTATGTTATGTAGCAGGTTATACAACATTACACTGTACGTAGATTCCTTTCACATGTTCAGTTTGATTTTCCTATGGTGAGGATTTGTTTGTTGAAACCTCAGTCTTATGTACTTCTCTGATGGCTTAGTGGTTAACTACTGTGGCATACTAATGTACAGGGTCCTGGGTTTGAGCCTTGTAGAGGCTATTTATTTTGTTGCTGGGCAGAACACGGGCCGTTGGATACAGAGTGATTAAGGCACTTTAAAGCAGTTGTAAGAGGGTTTACGCGAAGGTAAGCATTGCTAACGTCTGGTTACAGCTTCTTACACTCAGTTAGCTTCTATATTGCTTAACCTGTGTAAGCAGTGCTTACTCCCATGCAAACGTACTTAAACATGCTTACTAGTGCTTACATATGCTTACTACTGCTTATTTGTGCTTAAACCTGCTTACTAGTGCCTTATTCATTATGACACTGACACTTCACATGTGCATTTCCTGCAGTACTCCAGTTCATAAATATATGTTATTTAGTGGATTTTGCAACAAAAATATTGGTTATAACGTGCTTTGCCATGTAAAATAGACTGTGCTGCAGTGGGACTCAAGCCGGGAATGCCTGTTCATTAGTCAAATGCTCTGCCCACTACACTATTGCTGTGCTGCTTAATTTGCATATATCTTCCTTGGTATCCTCTTCAGCCTTTTAAGCTGCTTTAACTATAGCTAAGTGATGGGCACACCCACGCACCTATGGTTAGCTGTACTCAGATTTAAAAAAAAAAAATAAAGGGGTTTCTTCATTTAATTTTTATGTACTGTCGATGTTGTACACATGGGGAATGGTTGGTGGGAATATGCGGTCACCTATGAGTGGTCTCGCTCATTTCTTACCACTTTCTGCTGTTCTACATTGCAGGGGTGAGTTTATTCTGAGAGCTCTGCTCTCAGACATGCCCCCTGCACTTGTTCATGCTCCATGTAAGCCTAGGAGCTCGGGCAGTGCGCCTTATTAATCTGCATGGTGCGCTGCCGTCCTGCTCCTAAATGGGCGCTTCCGTGCAAGACTAAGCTAGTCCTGCATGGAAGTTTAGTAAATCCGGGGGTCAGTTTAGGATGTTTTCCAGGATTACAGCATTATTACCTGAGGGAATATAGAGTACTATAATATATAGGTGTTTATGTTTGCATCTGAGTGATGCCTCCAGGTACATCTGCAAACTCCTACTGAGGCCTCTAGGCATCAAAAATTGCTTGTTCATATTTGCATCAATAATTCCAAAACCATGTTATGTACAAGGTTTTAAAAGATTTCCTCTTAAGACTTACACAATGGTAAACTCAACTATGTTAATATTTGATCTCGGTCTAGTGCAGGTAAATAGGTATTAACTGTTGTTTTTATGATATTCATTTATATAGATATAATTTTCACATTTTTCTAAATATCTCAACAACCAAGCCTCATATGAAAACTGTCAGCCAGATGAATAAAATGCTGCTGGCAGTATGTGTGTTAACTTGAGTGGTTGCTGAGATATTGTAAGCTGTTTACAAAATATTACAAATGTAGTAGTTACCACATGTACTGTGATTTATAAAACTCATTTTAAGACCAAGAACCTAAAGAATACTACCAATATACAAAAAGTTTGTGCTGAAGAGTTTGCCATTTATACATACGGCTCCAGAAATATGAACATTTGTTTGAAATGTGAGGACATAATTTGATTCTTTGAAAAGACTTAGGCTCCACCCATTGGAATTACAGTGCAAACGTCCAGAGCTCTATTGGAGTGAATGAGAGATGAGTTTGGTGTTACAGAATTCAGGAATAGGTTTATTAAAGGGTAGGATTTCAAGATAGTCATGGTGTCATGGTATAATAAAGCCACTCTACCACCTTTTTTAAGTTCCATCAGACCTCATGATATTATAACCACAGGTGAAATTTCACAGTCAAGTATAATTTAAGCTGTTTGGGTGAGTTTGAGGTAGGCAGGTTGAGTTGTGATGATTTTTGTGATAGTGGTGTGGTCCACGTTTTGGAGGGAAATGGGTAGAAGAGCAGGAAGAGCTATTTGGCTGGGGATGAGTTTTAGAGGCTATTGGGGAGTCAGGATGGGAGGATGGGCCAGGGTTGGGTTGAATACACCCAGAGAGTGGTAAGAGTGAGAAAGATGGATACGTTTGGTAAACATGTTTTGGTTTAACTTTAAGAGTTAATTTTATTGTGATGTGGTAGGTGTGAGGGTTTAGTAATTTAAATGTGAATAGTAGCAACATGGAAATTCAACAACACAGCAATACAGCAAAAATTCCAAGCAAAATCATCACAAACACAGCTTTAATAGACCAATACAACAGCAACTTATTCAGTAAGCGCTTTCGTCTAGTGTTAGGCTTCTTCAGACTGAATAAGATAAAAGACATCAGCCATTTATACAAACATTTATCTAATTAATTACCTCATAAATTGAATAATTATAAAATCAATAAGTCAATAATCACAATTGCTGACACTTCCTTCATAAGTAACAATACCCTAACTTCACTGAAAAGCTGTAAAAACATCATTAAATGATTTCATTGAATAATTTCAATATAAAAACAACTTTATATAATACTTATAAACTATATATATAATATATAACAACAGCATGCCATATTTACATATTAATCCTTTAATTTTCTTCTTTTTAAATAAACCTTAACATTTGCCTTATCATTATGGGATGACTAGCATTTAACCTAAGTATCCACGTATATTCTTTCCAGTCTAATTCCTCCTCTGCCTCTAACTTATTTTCAAAATTCAAAACCATGTCTAACATATATTTTGATGTCCCTTTACATTTGGTATAACAATAATGCTTTCCCGAAATATAGTAAGAGGCGCATTCTGAGCAAATGGATAAATAAACTGTAGATTTACTTTTGCAGATATTCACATTACACACTTGTATTTTGACATTATTAATATACATTTCTGTTGGACCCATATAAACTAACTTACAGAATTCACAATTTAAACACTTGCAAATCTTTTCTTTCCTTTGGTTAATGTATTTTACTTTATCTTGAGGTAAAAATTGGGTGACTCGCTGTATATATTAGAAGTGATTAATGGTAAAGTGAAATGATTTGTACTATTAGAGGTGAAGCAGATAGCAGCAGAAATGTGTGTAAGATTGAATGATGTGTGGTAATTTGTAAGGTGATAAAACAGGAAGAGTGAGGATGCAGTAATATTTAAGAAAAGCATGATGTCTAGGGTTACTGAAAGATAGTTCTGTGGCAGAGGAGCTAAAGTACTGAAGTAACAAATATAGGAGGGTTAGGACTAGATAAATGAATGAGGTAGATGGAGTATGTTGTGATCATTGGGGTCAGTTAATAAATATAAGGAAGGAAAGAAAGTTGGAGTGGTTAAGTACAGACGGGTGGTTTTGGAGTTCTGTGTGTATGTTATTGTGCCTGGGATTGTCCATATTTATATGTATGCCTTTAAGAGGGGTGGGATGTATGTTGAGTTCAGGATGGAGAGCAGGTCCTATAAGTTAGGCAGGCAGGTTAGGTTTTGATGAGAGATGTCTGTGGAATTGGGGGTGGGAGGACAAAGTAGCGAGAAACAGATCTAACACCAGTTATGTCATAAGAACTGTAGTCTAACACATGCTTTGGAAGAATCTTACTCCATCAAACTGCAGTTACAGTAGAGCTGTTTTGAAGGAGTAAAGTACTGCAAAACAGCACAAATCTTGTTCTGTTCAGACAGCTACAGCTTCATAGCAAACATAGTGCAGACAGTTGGGGAGCAAACTTAGTTTGGCTGTGCGAGAGTGCAATCAATTGCCTGAAGAATAAAAAAGGCTAGCCAGTTATGCAATAAATATTGTTGAAGGTTGTAGGCATGGGTTCTGTGATAAGACACTGAAGTCTCACTACTAATATAAGACAATGGACAATAACAATTATAACAGCAAACCACTATAACCCTCAAGTGAATAACCTGGTGGCCCTAAACAACATCAAAATGGTACAGTGTGGGATCTCTGCTGACACTGTACCTGTGTGATTGAGCTAAGAACTCAGGATATGTGAGCAATATTCAAGCTTATTTTTATTGTTTTATCAGCAGAAAGGAGGGTGTTCAGAGAGAAAGACTTTTATTTAGCAGTGGCTGAGCTAAGAATTCAGGATATGTGAACAGTATTCAAGCTTCTTTTTTATTTTGTTTGCAGAAAGGAGGATGTTTCAGAGAGAAAGTCTTATATTTAGCTTATTTCTGAAAAAAAGCACTCAGAGTCCTATACCAGAGTGACCAGAACAAAGAGAAAAGGAATGGGAAGGAAGAAATAAGGAAAACATTTATTTATTTATTTAACAGTTATTGCCACAAATGCTGATCTGGGAAGTCCATTTTAAATGGAGTCCTGAGGAGGAAAAAATCCAAACAAAGATATATAATAAATATATACGAAGCATGCAATATAAAGACAAAAATACAAAATACATAAACACACACACACAAACATCTATATATCTATATCTCTAGCTATATTTATTTCTATATCTATATCTACGTATGTCAGATTATCAAGTTTTTAGAAACTCAAACTTCATATGGTCAAGAGTGAAGCCATATGTTATCCTTTCTGAAAATTCAAAGCTTTTGTATAGAGTTCACAGTACAGTGAAGATTGGGGAATTTACCCTTTTCCCCATTGTAGTGTGATCTCAGGTTTGGTATATATAGTTTGCAGGAGGTATGAGTGTGTAGCCCCCCCAACATGGGGGGTACAGGAGTACTTCCCCCCCCCCCATGTAAAAACATAGATTTTGGTTGTTTTGTTTCATTCAAGTTTTCAGAAAGTTGAATATATGGTCTTGACCATATGGAATTCGAGTTTTCAAAAACTTCATAATCTGACATAAACCCATATATGTGTGTGTGTGTGTGTGTGTGTGTGTGTGTGTATATATATATATATATATATATATATATATATAGATAGATAGACATGGCATAAATATATATAACATAACCAGAAACCTAGCTATACAATGGAAAAATGATAAAGATGGGTATTAAGAGAGATATTAAGAGAAAGCATAGCTTTGCAATGATAAAATAATAAAATATAACATAAAAGCAATATATTTTAAAAAAGTAACAAAAGGTTTTTATGGTAAAATTCAATATCAGTATATACTGGATAGAGGATAGAACCAAATAGGCACTATTTATTGTGCAAGTGATCGATTTTTGATATATAGAACATAGAAACATAATGTACCGGACAGGTAAAATAAAGACGTAATTGTAAAATGCGGAATTGCCAGCTCTGAGGGTAGAGAAATAAAGCCTTGTCTATGAACCAGCTGACCTGGCTTGATTAACAGCATTGGCTCTGTAGCAGCTGGTCAGACAGCATGAGGACAGATGGAACAGAACTCACTTGCCTTTCTCTCTGGGGGAGAGCTAAGTGACACATATCCCAGAGTGTGAAGTCTGCATTTATTCCCTAGTGAGAACTGGGGGTTGCAAGAGTCAGTTTAGCTAGAATGAGGAGAACATTTGGGGGGAAGACCTCTGACAGAAGTCAGAGACATGCCCCTTGAATATGTCTGCTGCATGTTATTACTTGTAACAGGCACTATCTGAAAAGGGAACTACTAGGGCCATAAATAAAAACACAGGAAGAAAAAATAAACATTTCTCCAAACTAGATGACAGTTTCATTCCTGCCTATATTCCCTTAGAAGGATCACTTGATCATGTGGCATAGTCTGTCCCCTCTGAGGAAAATAAATGTCCAATTAGATGAGCGCAGTGGAGGTTTGATGGTCAGCGGAGACTGGGATCAAAAAGTGTGAAACTATGTACAAATGTAGAGAGTATGCATGATCTGAGGTTGTAATAGTAGGGGCACAAGAGTCAAGGAGACATGGAAGCAGTTGAGTGAATAGAGACTGCAGCAAACACATAATGCAACAGCCACATTCCCCTTTCAGTTGTGGGTGTATTTATTACTTCATTTGTTAATGTTTTATGATCATATATACATACCTCAACTTAAGATGAAGATGATTCCAAAGCTTTCCTGCATACACTGACCAGCATGCATTACTGACTTTATTATTTGTAAAATCAACAGAAACATGATGTCAGCAAGTGGAAGTCTGAGAAGTGTACAATTTTATGTGAAAGGGTCAGCGAAGTTTTGCTCTAAGACAGAGAGATGACTTATTCCAGTATACCTAGTAACAAAGCAAGCTGCCCTATTGTATACTTGCTCTGGTTAATGGTGGATTTTGTTGAAGCAGGCCTGAAGGTAAGTGGACAACAGGAAAGGAGAAAGATTCTTAAAAGCACTGTAGCTGGGGAAGTAGGAGTGAGGAAAAGCTTGGCTCTATGTAGTGTGCACTGTTTTTAGTTTGTTCTGAAGATAAAACGTAGCAATCAAATAGCCAAGAAGCTTAGTGAAGGCTACTTATTTAATAAAAGATCTATTAAGTAAAGTAATGTTATGGCAAATATGGACCAAGGCCAGAGTCAGACAGTAAGATAGCGTAAGTTTTAATGCAGTGTTTGAGAGGAAACAGCACATATTTAGTTTTATTATCATTGAATTTGAGGTCCAAAATAGAAATCAAGTTATAAAGACTGGAAACTGTTTTTGTGGTTAGAAAGTGACAGTAGAATTAGTAGGTTCAGACAGGAGGATGGTGGAGTCACCTTCATATTCTGTAAGGAAATATTTACCACAGTAAGTGACCATATCATTTAACAAGTATTCTAAATAACCATGGACTTTGGTCTGAGTGACATGGAACACCTACATCAGCTATGAGAGACTGACAGATTACCATCTTGATATAACTGATTGCTGTGTCTATATCAAGTAACTAGTGAACCGCTTACTTTCAGTAGAGGTGAACGCAGAGACAGATAGAATATTAAGAAGCTTTTCATGGGATGAGGGAATCTTGTGGTGTTTGATAAACTCAGTTGACTCCTTTCATAGAGCCATTCATCTAGAATAACTAAGGTCATGCTTTTGAGTAAAATTAGCTCAGTAACACTAAGAACACAGGTAGCACTGTATTGTTACTTATTGCAGTAGTTTGTGCTGTGTGGTCTCTCTTGTTCCATTCATGTGAATAACACTTGAAAGGTGGACCATATATTCAGTACTTCTAACTCACTGTAGCTTAATTGCAATATTGTGTTCCCATTACCTGGAGCCATGATATCACATTAAATGTGAGAAAACTCCTTCAGCTGAATAAGATATACAACACTTGTACTTTCTGTTCCTTTAAAAAGAATTTCTAACATCATATGCTGTCTGACTCATAGCTGTAGACAATTATGATTCAGCTAGTAGCAAGGCAGGAATGTCACACTTAATTATCTGACTGCTCCCAGTAGTTAATGAGTTAGGTCAGTCAAGGTAGAAATTGTGATAGTAGAATAACTGGGTGCTGTGTAGTGAGTGCATCATTTTAAGTCAAGCCAGTTTCTCTTTTTGTGCTTGAAATAACATATCCAATGTGGTTATAGATTGTCCTTAACAATCCCATGGTTGATAATTATACATTACTCCGAAACAGAACTGAGATCAAATCACAGAAACTTTGATGGCACCCATGCATTGGATAAAGCATTTATGTGCTGCATCTGACCATTAGTTATACAGTGGGGAAGCCCTGGGTAACTTTTTTGTTTCCCATCAATAGAGCTAACTTGCTCTTGAATGTAAACAGGGATTAACTTTGTTTTATGTGGATGGGGAGTCTGTCCTCTGTGTGATATACCTGTCCCTCCAAGCCATTATTTTGATGCTGCAAACCAGGTTTATATCCCGACTGTTTGTTATACCACTTGACTTGCTGATGTGCAGTAAATCCAAAATCCATCAGTAATGAGTCAAATCATGCCTTGTATACCAGACAAAGGTCATCTCTTAGCAGTCTGTGAGATACAGCATATACTGATAGGGCTTTCAGTCAGTTCATGTAAGACCTGTTGTTTAGGCCTCATCTCCCTTTAGTAGGTTATCTGTGTGTGTGTTCCAGTTGTTGCATGTGTCAGGACAAAAACACAAAAGACGGCATTATATTCAATGACTGGCCTAATGAGGGATGAATAAAGGGGACAATGACATCCATAGATCTAGACACAATCCCTTTGTTTATAAGCTGTACAATATAGAAGGACTTTCCTCAACAATAGATACATGTTGGGCATGTCGGTCAAAGGTTATGTCACTGTCCACATAACTTCCCAAATCCCAAACAACTAGGTCAACTCTTAGGGTCATGAACATGAACAGTAAATAAATAGCAACATAGACTGATGAGAGCAACCCAAGTAAAATGGATGCAATGATGATGTGACAAAGTTAATTTAGTTTAATCAAAGGTGAAGCTGTTATATTCAAAGCATGAAAAAACCAAAAGAGCTGACTAGGAAAATCCAGGACTTATTTACTAGTCCCAGAACAGAAACAATAAAATAACAAGTATCCAGTAAGCACTTTACTCTCTAACCTTGACAATTCTTCAGACTGACTATATTAAGCATGACAAAGCATTTATAAAATACCTAGTCATGTGATTAAAATAGCTTAGTGCTTTAACCCTTTGTGTTTCAGGTAAGCAACAAAATCTTCTCTGTTGTTTAATCCTGGTGGATAACAAGCATTAAGTTTAACTTGCCATAAATATTCTTTCTACCCTAATTCTTCCTTGGCATCAAACTTATTGTCATATCTTGCAACATAGTCTAATACAATACATTTAAAATCCATTTTACATTTGGATGAAATATAATGCTTAAAGCATTTTTGTCATTACCAGCTGATATTGCATATCTGTGCTCATATATTCTCTTGTAAAGCCCTTTGATTGTTCTACCAACATAAAATGATTAACAGGGCATGCATACAGCTAAATATACAAAAAACTTAGATTTGCAAGTAAATCTGTCTCTGATTTTAATCAGCATGTTGTTCACCCTTATTTCTTCTATTCTAGTGTACAAATAATCACAAAAATTGGAATGTTATCAGTTGTTCAGAAATAACTAAAGCAGGTGGTGACAAGCCTATATTTGTACAGAAAAGAGGCAAGAGTTTCAAGATTTTTTTCAAAGAAACTCAAGCTTACTATTGAATAGCAGTGTAAAAACAGAGATGTTCAAATGTCTCAACTGTAATTTTTGCAATTATTTGTACACTGTAATATAAGAAAAAAGGGTGAATGGTTCCAGCAGTTCATGTCAAACCCCATCTGGCTGCTTCTATCATAACACCAATATTGGCAGCAATGATTTGAAAATTAAAGCTCATATCCCATGTCTGTCATATATCATTTGGTGCTCAGTAATGAAATCATGAAAAAACATAGTCTGCAGAACAGTTTTTGTCACCTAGCATTCCTCATCACTATGTGATTGCGGTGCCTATTTCAGCCTGCATAAATATACTCATACCTTAAGTAATGACACTATACTCTGCATCCTTGCTAACAGTAGTAGTATTGCACATGGTATGCATGTTCAGAATGGACAATATCTATACGTAAATTGTATTATACTATTGTACCGTGGTTACCAGTGGATATATGCCTTTTGTTACAGCTGTCACAACTTAATCATGTAGTTGATGAAGAATATAAAGGCTGTGAGCTGTCAACAAGCTATTTCCCTTAGGCTTCATTTAACTAGTATATGTCCTTGGGCAAGTCACTCAGCCAAGGTTTTTTGAAATTGGGAATTTGGACTAGGCTTATTATGGTCTCCTGGACTGCATGCCTAGTAACAACCTATGAACCTATGAACAGTGGTAAGCTGAGGAACAAAAAACACATGAAGGAGCTTAAAATGCAGTAGTGACAGGTGGCCTTGAAACTAAAGGTGCAGCAGATTTTCAAAAAGGCCTGTTTCCAATCCACATACTACTGTTAAGAAGAATACTGCATTAAATATAAATTGTGTTAAGCTTACAGTTATTAGAAATAGTTACCACCTGCCTGAGCAGTCCACTCCAGTTTATGACTTAGCTGGAACTCATTTTCAGGTGCCATTGGCCATTGCTCATTTTGTCTGGGGAAGGGGGGTCAGGAAGGCAAGCAAAGAGAAAGTGTTTGATGATATCCCAGCAGACTTTCTGATAAGTAATGGCTCTGATAACTGACTGTTTACATGCATGAAGGTACACACAGGGGAATGGTAGTAATTGTGAAAAAAAGCCATTGCCTGTACTGTCAGTAGAGGCTGGTAACATGACCACTTCAAATGAAAACAGCTAGGTGGTAGTGAAAAGTCTGAACCAGAGCTACACTGGTCTGAAGGTACTTGGCCTCCTCTGAAAGGAATTGCTTTTGGGAAAGAAATGGTTGATAATAGTGAATCTAAATCCAAGACATATCTGTCAAAAAATACTGAACTTCCGTTAAAAGAAATACTGGGAAGGGTTGCAAAAGAGAAATGAGATGGGTCCATATCATGGGCTTCAGTTTATAAAACTAGAAGGGGACAGCCAAAGGAGCTACTAATACTTAATGATAGCAGGAGTCTGTGTAGTAGAAAACTAGATTGTTGTACAGAAACCGGGACTCATAAACAGAAATTAAATGAAGAATGAATGCAGTAGCTGGTAGTTTCAATGGTCTGCCATTAGGTACTTCTACCCATAGACATAATATTCCTTTTTTCAGGACATATGAGCATAAGATGTACATAAAGAAGCTTATTCAAAGCGTCTGTCAGCATGGGTGCAGTGCCAAACTGTAGTGGAGAGAAAAGAGGAAGTCAGGGATTCTTAGCTGCTAGAATACCATGTACACACAGAGACAGTCAAATGGGAAGGGTTATCTGCCAGGGTGAAGAGGTACCAGGTAAAAATATCAAAAGTTCTCTACTTTGTCATCAGAAACACAAAGGGTCTTTCAGGGCAAGAAACCGGGAGTGAAGAGAGAGAGAGATGATTTTACCTCAAGCTTTATTTCTTGATTTTCTCAATAAGATTTCTTTGAGTGCAAGAGAAAGGTGATATGTGAGGAGAACTGTGAAAAAACTTTGAAAAGTTCAGTTTTTTTAAATGAAAATGCATTAACAGTGAGCTAAATGTTTTAGAGATATAGCTAAGTTAAAAGCGCGTAAAAGATAAAAGGAAAAGAAACTGTATTCCATTGCTTTTTCCATGATATGTAATATCTGAAGGGAAATATATAAAATGGTATACAACTGCATTTCCACTGAGAAAATGACATACAGTTCCAAAATGAAACTAAAAACATTGATTAACGAATGTCTGCACTGTTGCAAAGACTGCTACCTGAAGATTCTGGCTCAGTCACACAGTGATGATGATGATGGTGATGCCTTGTTTAGACAATAGCTTATGAAACTCTGTCCCACCCGCGTTTATATCACGCTATTGAAAGATGAAAATAGTGAATGCTATTTCATCGAACTTAAAATATCTAAGCCACATAATATCGAACATTCAGAACAGCGAATTTTTTCCTTGGGAAAAAATTCACTATTCCGAAAACACATACACACAACACAAGCACACTTAAAAAACATCAATCCACACACATACACTTATAATCCTACAACTAACCCTACACTAAACTGTACATACACTACTATCTATCCACTTACCTTAACCCAAACCCTAACCCTAAGGTCTGTCACTATCACACACTCACCCAACCTGCGCCCTAACTCTAACTCACTTAACCCGCCCCTAACCCTAATTAACCTAACCCGTGCCCTAACCCTAACTCACCTAACCCGCGCACTAACCCTAACAACAAAACAATCGCACACTTACCTGAACCCGACCCGTAAATTTTCACCACAGTGCTGAAAATAGCAAAGGCACAGAACCGGCCAAAGAAATTCTTTCCCTAGGAAAGAATTCAGTGTTCTGCAGCTTCGCTATTTTTAGCATTCGCTCAAAACGGGTCGATATTAGAACATTCAAAGTTTTAAAACTTCTATGTTCTGATATAGACTCTCCCACCCCACCTCCAAAAAAAAAAAGATGTAACTTGTGAACAGAAAGGTGTTTTCTAAATTAAAATTTAAACATCATGAAAACCCTGCACATTGACTTATAATTATATAGTTTATAAAATTACAGGATTTATTATTTATCTGTTGGAGGATACCCTTGGAGGCAGACTTTCATTATTCTACCTGTAGGGACTCTGAGATTTCTAGTTTTGACTTAAAAGCCAGAAACAGCAAGGGCACAGTATATCTTTAAACAGAAGCAGAGGTTCTATTTCACATATTACATAGATTTTTCTGAACACTTCTTTCTGTTTGAATAGTTGTTTTCAATTCAATATGCAAGTTATGTGCTATTTGCACATTTATTAAAGAAAATGCTTTAGCATATAGAAATGTAATGCTTGTGGTTGATGTTCTATATTATCTCACTTTGAATGTTTGTAGTTGATGTTCTATTTAATAGCTTAAGGGTTTGTGTATTTTATTGGATCTGCAACTGTCTTGTCTGTCTACAATTTAAATATTAAATGCAGTAAGGTGTGCTTTTTTGTTAATTTTGGCTAACTGATAACATTGATAATTGTTGAAAAAGTAGCATTTTGTCGTCAAAGAGATGCCACTTGATACCCATTCTATAATATTGTGTGAGTACGTGGGTGCAAAATAACTTTGGTCTTGCTTGAATTACTTTCAATGAGATTCACTGAAGTGTGCAATATCCTCAGAAACCAGTGATAAAAACTGATGGTTAGCTGTATAGTACAAGGCTTAATTGAATGTAATTGGTGTTGGCTATTAACTAAAACAGCACTGCACATTTAAAATATTTCTGTAAAGATGGATGAATCTTGTTTATCGGTGCTAGTGGTGGTGGTGGTGGTAGGAGGGGGAATGATAGATTCTATATGGCTGGTTCTGTCACAATATTAATTTCTATGTAGACTCAGCATGTCCTCCCTGTGTGTGAGAAGGTTTCCTCCAGGTGCTCCATTTATCTCCTACATTCCAAAGATATGCAGTAGGCGAATTAGACACATTAAATTGGCCATAGATGTGAGTGTGCTTGCGAGTGTGTGGTATGGAAGAATAGTCGTGGCATGGCTAGCCACCTGGCAGTGTGAACCCTGGCTTTAGATGATAGTCTCTTTGGGATGACACCCAGAGCCCATGTACAGGAATGGGAAAAGGGTTGTATGCATAAATGGGAAAAGGGTTGTGGATGGATGGATTAACAGCAGTGGTGTGGAAGCTACAGCTCATGACACCTGTCTGTCACAGTAAAAAGGAAAGGTCATCGAACTAGAAAACCTGTTAACTTTTAAATTATTCTCATACCTGTGCTCCCTAAATATATGCATCTCTTTCTCTCTCTCTGTCTCTCTCCCTCCCTTGCTTGTCTCTGAATATACATATATTTACATTAGTGTACTTCAAATGATTTAAACAGCATAATATTGACAGTCAAATGATGGGCAGTCAAAATATCTAAACACAAAATATCAACAAGTTCAAAGTTACACTGTAGAAAGGTTTATGCCCTTTCCCCACTGTTGTACAACCTTGGAGTTGGTATCTATATAATTAGCAGGGGGTGTGGAGGTGATAAAATCGAACCATATAGAAAATCATTGAAGAAACCACATGTTGTTAATGTTTTTGTAAGGGGGCAAGGCCACTAGCACCCCCGCACATTCTGCTAATTATATCTACCAACTCCAAGGTTGCACAATAGTGGGAAAGAGAATAAACCCTTCCCCAGTGTAACTGAGTTTGTCAATATTCTGTGTTTAAATATTTTGAGGTTTCACTGTCAATATTATGCTGTTTAGATATTTTTAAGTAGAACAACCAGTAAAAGGAGACTCGACTGAATAATTCAAAAACAAGTCACCGAAAGGATTCAGTCGGAGGCAGAAAACCACAACCACACAAGGTTTATTGTAATATTATTAACACCAACTGTATCTCAATAAAAATGTTTTTGTTGGAGAATACTCTCTGACTTTTTCAGATAATACAAATGTGACCCCTAAAAACCATTTAAATACTAGTCACATAAATTACAAAATAAGCTAATTGATTGACAATCATCTGTTAAAGTAACCACAGGGTTCAGTCCTGGGTCCTCTCCTGTTTGGTATCTACTTCTCTGAAGTACAGGCCAACACAGAAGGTCTTTGGCTAATGAAGTTCGCAGATGACTGCAAACTAGGAGCCATAATCAAAACTCCAAAAGATGTGGACATCCTACAAAAGGGCCACGCTGAGACAGATGCCTGGTGTCAAAGCCATGGCCTCAAGCTCAATGACAAAAAGTGCATTGTCATCCCTTTTGGTAAAAACTCAGTACCAGGAACTACCACATAGGTGGTAGTCTACTTAACACTGAAAGTGTGATAAGAGACCTTGTGACACAGGTGTACAGTAGTCTCTCCTTTGATAATCACATTGCCAAAGTAGTCAGGAAATCCTTCTATGTGGCACACCTCAGTCAGAAAGATCGAAACTGGATTTACTATATAACCAGTCCTGGAAACCCAGAGAAGATACCATATCGTTGACAGTAACAGATGAAGAGGGGTTATCTCTGGAAACACTAGCAGTATGCAATGTTCCAGGCGTTAGGTTAAAGTTTTGAGAGTGGTTACTCTGAACACCGGTGTTCTGTTGGTAGCCTGTACCATGCATTGGTTGACCGGGGGGTAAATGTTCTACATGTAGTACTTTCTGGGTCCTCTTGGTAGTTGTATTGGAAACTAACGCCATAAGTCCTTGACTCAAGGGAGTCAGTAAGTAGAGTTGCGTTAGTTGTCCAACAATTTTCTGAAATTCTCCCACCTCAGACCCAAAGGGTGGTCTGGCTGCTGAGTGGATTTGATTTCTCCCTCACTAGGCTCCATGAAAGACTAACAACCAGTTAAAGGAGACTACTGAATAAATCAAAAGCAAATCAAAAGAATTCAGTCAGAGGCAGAAAACCGCAACCACACAAGGTTTACAGGTACAAAAGCCTATTTTTGGGGTACCCAAAATTCACAAGGATATCAGCAATCCCCCCTAAGACCTATTGTGGCCTCCAAGGGCTCCAGGATTTCTTTCCTAACCAAATTTTTGGACTGGAAATTAAAACACATCAGGGGTAAAAACAGGTACCTATTAAAAGACTCTTGGGAATTTTGGGGTAAAATAACACCCGAATTAAATGTCCCTAATCTCTTATTACTTACCATTGACGTTGTAGAACTTTTTTCCACTATACCCCATGAAACGGGTTTAGCCTGGCTGGAAGAAGCACTTAGAAGTACTTCAGGTACTACGGACAATGACTTTTTTTTAAGTTTGAAACTGGCTGACCTCATTTTACAGAATATTTTTTTTATATTTTTCAGAAGAATATTTTAAACAAGTAACAGGGGTTGCCATGGGGGCTAATTGTTCCCCCACATATGCAGATATTGTCATTTCAGTATGGGCGAAAAAATATGTTATCAACAGTGAATTTAATAAGTATTGGAACTTATACACCAGATTTCTGGACGATATCTGCATTTTTTGGACTGGCACCCAAGGGCAATTGCAGGATTTTATTATTTATTTGAATCAAAGCACTAGTTTTTTGACATTAACCTACCAGGTTACAACACAGAAAGTCAGTTATTTAGATGTGTCTTTAAATATTGACGAAACAGGCTTCAAATCTTCTATTTATAGGAAGCCTACTTTTTCTAACACCTATATTCAGAATACTAGTTTCCATCCCCTATATCAAAAGAAAAGGATAGTCAAGGGGCAATTCGTTCGGGCTTGCCGAATGACATCTGATGAGCATGACTACATCTTAGAGTGCCAACATTTAACCAAAATGTTCATGGAAAGGGGATATACAGAGGACTTTATTATTAATATACAGAATAAGGTGGGGGAAGGCAGGAACAATAAATACAAACCCATTTTAAGTACTGGGAACATATACCCTTCAGTGGGTTCTAGCGATGTTCAAAAAACAACAGTAGGGTTACAAAGAGCCTTTGTTACAGATTACAGTGTAAATGCTGGTATTATTAGAAACATAGTGGAAAAAGAATGGGAGAAATTCAGTGACTTTACTGACCTCCCTAACCTTAAAGGGAAGCCAGTGAAAACTGTTTTCCGGAAGGGTAGTAACATCAAAAATATACTTGAATATGGGGGGCCAGTTAACATGTTCTCCAATCAACGTAAGGGTACATTCAAGTGCGGGGCCTGTTCCTAATGTAACAGTATTTCTCAAACAGAGAAAATATTCATTCCAGCTAGGAATAGATGGATTACAGCATCCTCTTACTCCAATTGTAATACACAAGGGCTAGTATACATTGCTATGTGCCAGATGTGTGAAGGGTTCTATGTTGGAAAAACCGAGAGACAATTAAGACGTAGAATATATGAGCACAATTACGAAATTCAAAAACAAAACTCTAAAAATGCTCTATATAAACACACTTTAGTATGCAACCGAGCAAAGTTTTTGTTTTTCATTTTGGAATCCCTACCCAGGAAAGCCAGGGGTAGACCTTGAGAAACTAAATTGGAGTATTGAGAGACCTATTGGCAAATAATATTGGAAGCTAATAGAACACCAGGACTGAATGACAACATATCTATTGCCCCTCTAACTAGGTTAAGAGCAGCTAAATTGTGAAGTTCACTTATTATATATGTATATAGGTTTTTTATGTCATTCGTTTTGACAATGTCTATTCCAAGCAGCCATAATGTACATACTAGATGTTTTTTATCTCAGTGTGTTTATATCATATGCTTTTAATACATCAATAAACTTTTATAGTATATAATGCAATATTTGTACATGTGTGTACATACCTTTATGTTATATGAATTTAATTAGTCCAATATGTTTTTACAACACGTTTGCCAGTATGGGGTTCATTATTTGCTGTTTTTATACACAAAACAATCTTACAACATATTCTTCATATACATTTTTTATTTTTTGTACTATTTTATGTTGACATTACAGTTGAACTACCTCGTTTTTATTATAGCACATGCATAAGGTAGACACTGTTACTTTAACAGATGATTGTCAATTAGCTTATTTTGTAATTTATGTGAGTAGTATTTAAATGTTTTTTTAGGGGTCACATTTGTATTATCTGAAGAAGTCAGAGAGTATTCTCCAACAAAAACGTTTTTATTGAGATACAGTTGGCGTTAATAATATTACAATAAACCTTGTGTGGTTGCGGTTTTCTGCCTCCAACTGAATCCTTTTGGTGACTTATTTTTAAGTAGAACCCAATATTTATACATAAAATAAATACCCCCCCCCCTCTGTAAAGGTAACAACAATGAAAAACTTCTCCAAAGCTAATTTTAGGCTCCTAAAAACAGAGGTGGCTAACTTCAAGGCAGCCATGCAAATGGAGAATAGTTGCATACCGCCAAATCATACACCAATGCACTGCAAAAACACGTACACAAATGCATGGATCTCGCCATACCCAATAGAACCAAGACGCTCTCCTCCAAAAAAAGGAAGCCAATCTGGTGGTCCCCTGCCATAAACAAACTGTACAACAGAAGGAGCAAACTGATGCAGAATAAGGTGAAGACCCAATACTGGAAAAACTCCCTTATCAGCCTCAACAAAAAGTTGAGATCCCTCATCAAATCCTCCAAAGCTAGCTATGAAAACAGAATTGCAGCAGATAGTAAAGACAATGACAATGCCTCCTATAGTTATGTAAAGAATCTCCATGGCAATACCCTGATTTGCTCTGAGCTGCTGCACAATGGTACCTCCTATACCGAGCCAACAGATATTGCCAATATACTGGCTGACAGATTCAGTGCCAACTTTACCCCTCTCCCCTCACAAAGGACCAATCACGATACCAGTAGATTGCCAGCCACCCAGTATTACTGCTGCACAGGTTAAAGTAGTGCTGTCCAAGGCCAAGAATACTGCCTCTATGTGACCTGACAATATCCCTGGCTGTGTTCTACATAAACTACAGAGTGAACTGGCACCTCACCTGTGTGCCCTGTTCAATCACAGCCTCACCTCAGGCTTTGCCCCTAACAAATGGCACACTGCTACAGTCATCCCTCTCCACAAAGGAGGAGTGACTACAGACCCTGGAAACTATCGCCCCATTAGCCTGACGAGTCGGATATGCAGAGCTATGGAACACATCATCGTGGACCTAATTAAGAAAGATATAGGGAATCTCCAAACTCTGGATCCCACACAGTTTGGTATTGTGAAGGGTAGATCATTTCTGCTCAACCTGGTTGACTTCTTTGAGTCAGTCGCTAGAGTGTGGATGAAGGCTAGGTGGTTCATGCAGCCTACCTTGAGCTGGCCAAGGCCTTTGATACCATTCCCCACTCAGGAATCATAAAAAAACTCACTAAGCTAAACATCAACCCCTATATCACTAGGTGGATTGCGAACTGGCTCACAGATAGAACCCACAGTGTGAAAGTAGCTGACTCCAAGTCAGACTGCTGACCAGTCACGAGTGGAGTCCCACAGTGTTTGGTCCTGGGTCCTCTCCTGTTTGGTATATACTTCTCTGAAGTCCAGGCCAACACGAAGGGACTCTGGCTGACAAAGTTCACAGACAATTGCAAATTGTGAGCTATTTTTAATTCCATAAGTGATGGTGACATCATACAGAAAGGCTTCACTGAGACCAGTAAAAGGATACCATGGCCTTAAGCTCAATGCCAAAAAATGTGTCATCGCCCCCTTTGAGAAAAACCCAGTTCCCATGAATTATCACATCGATGGTAGTCCACTGAACACAGAAGGCATTATAAGAGATCTGGGAATACAGGTTGACAGCACCATCTCTTTTAACCACAACATTGCCACTGTGGTCAGAAAGTCCTTCTATGTGGCACATCTCATTACTAAGGGTTTTGCATCCAGGAAGAAAGAGGTCATTGTCTTCCTCTACTCTTCCCTCATTAGGCCAATCATTGAGTACAATGCAACATTTGGCATGTACCTCACTAGACACCTGCAACAACTGGACAGGCCACAAAAGTACTTCACAAAGAGTATCCTAGGCCTTAAACGCTTGTCCTTTATGGACAGACTCAAACAACTCCAACTATTCTCTGTCTCATATCACCTACTTAAAGGCGATCTCTGCTTGACTTACAAAGCCATGTCTGACCCAGCTCTGTTAGAAATGCTACATCTAAAGAAATCCCAATCTGTCTGCACCACATGCTCCAGAGGCCTCATCCTCATTACCACAAGCAACAGAACATGCTGGAGGGAAAGGTTCATAACCCAGAGACTGCTCATGCCATGGAATAGACTTCCCATACATGTCAAGCAGAGCACCTCACTGGCCCTCTTCAAGAGAAATATTGATGAGTGGGTAGGAAATAGAAAATTCACAGTGGAGAATCACTCCAGTGGCTCTACTCAACAGAGGCACTGGAAAATAAGGTTGGGTGGCATGATGCCAGGATAATCCTATGGGCTAGGCTTGTAAAGGCTCCTGGGCCATTAGCCTAATACACACCTATGAACCTATGAACCTATATATATATATATATATATATATATATATATATATATATATATATATATATTTACACATGGAAAACAAAGAAAGTTCTTAGCCTGTGGTATGACTGGGAATGCTTATTATGTTAATAGGATGCTAGTTGCATCATATGGTTAGTATTAGCTCATAAGAGGTAAAAAAATGAATGGAAAAAAAAACAAGAAATTCAAATGGAATTGGGAGATTGTTTCCATACTGCAGCTGGTGTATGGTGGCTTGAAAGTCTTGTGTGTTGAGCTTGTGATACAACAATTTAAGTGGACCCACATCTAGCTATCTATCTATAGCTAGATTCATAGGTAGGTACTAGGCTATTGGCCCTAGGGCCTATATAAGTCTAGCCAAAAAGGTACCCTGACTTTCGCCACCCAAAAAAATTATTTTCCTGTGCCCCTAGATATAGAAACATATAGATTTGTGTGTGTATGCATGTTTTTGGAGCCTATTATGCAACAAAGGCACAGATGGGATGTTAAGATTAGGTTTATTAAAAAAATAGTAAATGAAGGCATTGTCCAGCTGAAGACTTTGGAAAAGGAAAAAACAAATAAAAACAAGCAACATAGTTCTCATTTTCTGAAAGCTTTGTTTTAAGGCCACAGTTTCTGCCAAAACACAGTTCCAAAAGAACAAAATAG
This sequence comes from Protopterus annectens, assembly GCF_019279795.1. NCBI lineage: Eukaryota > Metazoa > Chordata > Ceratodontiformes > Protopteridae > Protopterus > Protopterus annectens. The sequence continues at coordinate 910,930,185 of NC_056725.1, forward strand.
TACTGCTATGAAATAATAAGCTGCAAACTATAACAGTTCATCAGTCTTTCTACTTAGAGGCCACAGCCCCCAACCACAGGGTAGAAACAGATCCTTTCAGTCTCTCTCTAGGCTAAATGCATTACTAGTCTTGGTTTTATGGCAGAATACACCTTCTTCAGTCAATCCAGGATTAAACAGCCTACAGTCTTTCTTCCTATTCATCATCATCAACCTACTTTTCCCCATTTTCTACAAGGTTTTGGGGTGTTGTGTAAACAGTTGTCATCTCTCTATATTTAATTCCATTCTCCTGCCTTCTTCGACACACATGCCTGACTGTCACAGGTCTTCTCTCACACAATCTGTCCATCTATTTGATGAATGTTCTTGTTTCCTTTTGCCTTCTTCCTGTCTGTCACAAATCTTCTTCATCAGATTGCCTTCTACTTTTCTGCAGGTGTCCAAACCATCATGATCTGTTCTCTTTTACCTTTTCTGCAGTTAAAGTTACTTTGGCTTCTTAAAAATAAAGAATCCAGTGGCAGCAACACAGCAGAGTCGATAAAAACTAGTTTATCCAAAATAAAGTAAGTGCTTTCACATTCATGTTAGGAACATTTCTTCAGACTAAAAAAATGCTTCAGACTTCATTCACTTAAATACCAAGGCAACATCAAACAGCCAATAATACACTCTCATTCATTAGCTGATTAAACCATTAAAACGTATATGGTAGGTAAAACACCAGCAACAATATTCCTAATATAAAAATTTTAATCTAGAAATATATGCATGAAACATCTACAAAAACTATAAAATTCACATAAAAAGCCACAAGGGATGGTCTATAAATACATATAATAACTTAATGTTGTAAAGGTTTGGTAGCTAAAAAAGGTTTCAGGGTAACTTTGTCATTTAAACCATAGCCTCTATTAGCTTGCAGCCTTATTACCCATTTCATTTCAGCCTGTTCCGTATAATTTTTCAAATTACCTAGCCTAGGAGTATTACGTATCCATTATAATGCTAGGAATCTAAATTTATGGGAGAGACCACAATTCAGGATGTGCTGTGCTAGAGCATTTGACTCGTCTTCTTTATTAATAGCATAGATATGCTCTCTAACCCTTTCATGTAGGGTCCTGTTGGTTTCCCCTACATAGAAACAAGGGCATTTACTGCAAGTAGCAATGTATACAAGGTTACATGACTTGCAATCAGAGTAAGGATCAAACCTAAAAATTCCATGTGTGGTAGGATGCTCAGACATGTTACCATTCAGCATACAGCTACATGGATTACAATTCCTACATGAGAATGTTCCTTTCCTTTCTGATGTTATGTTATTAACAGGATCCCTCTCATAACACAAAAGTCTCTTTAAAGACTTTGTGTTTCTGTATATATAACATAGGCTTTTACCTACAATCTTGCTTAATTTATCATCCACTGTCAATATCCCCCAATTATTCATAAAAAATTCCTGTATTTTTTATGGTTGTTGGAAAAAGGGATAACCATCCTAATGTTCTGACCTGCAGGTTTTTTTATTGTTTTACTCACACTAATCCCTGCTTTAAAAAAATGGTTTTCCTCTTTTAGTTCTATCAACTACTTTATCATCAATAAAGCTTTTTCTCTTTCTTTATATCCTCTCACTGAAAAACCATCTTCCAGTACCTTCAAAGCTTCACTACATAGATCATCTGAAGTCATTAATCTCGAAACATGTAATCCTTGCCCTTGAACAATGTTTTTATAAATATAGGAAGGGTGCATACTGTCTCTACTTAATAAATTGTTCCTCCTACATTTTTTCCTATATAACCCTGTCTCTATTAATCCATCTTTCTTCCATATTGTTACATCTAGGAAATCAATTCTATCATAAGATCTGTAAGCTGCAAACTCCAAAAAAATCTTTTGTTTTATTAATATTCCAAAGACATGCATCTGGAGCATTTCTCCCCGGGCCTCCGCTGAAAACAGGCTCTGTGGAACCTAGTCGGACATTCCCGGTCAACAAATGTTAAAATAAAAAAATAAAAAATAAAAAATATATGCAATGATGTTTGCAGATGACATTGTGATCTGTAATGAGAGTAGGAACCAGGTTAGGGAGACCCTGGAGAGGTGCAGATATGCTCTAGAGAGGAGAGGAATGAAGGTCAGAAGGAGTAAGACAGAATATATGTGTGTGAATGAGAGGGAGGATAGAGGAATCGTGAGGATGCAGGGGGTAGAGGTGGTAAAGTTGGATGAATTTAAATACTTGGGATCAATAGTTCAGAGTAATGGTGAGTGTGGAAGAGAGGTGAAGAAGAGAGTACAGGCAGGGTGGAATGGGTGGAGAAGAGTGTCAGGAGTGATTTGTGACAGGCCAGTAAAAGTGAAAGGGAAGGTCTACAAGAGGGTAGTGAGACCAGCTATGTTGTATGGGTTGGAAATGGTGGTATTAACAAAAAGGCAGGAGTCAGAGCTGGAAGTATCCGAGTTAAAGATGTTATGATTTTCACTGGGTGCGACAAGGATGGACAGGATTAGGAATCAGTATATTAGATGGTCAGCTCAGGTTGGACGGTTTGGAGACAAAATCAGAAAGGTGAGATTGCGTTGGTTTGACATGTGCTGAGGAGAGATGCTGGGTAATTGGGAAATGGATGCTAAGGATGGAGCTGCCAGGTAAGAGGAAGGCCTAAGATAAGGTTTATGGATGTGGTGAGAGAGGACATGCAGGTGGTTGGTGTGACAGAGCAATATGCAGAGGACAGGAAGAAATGAAAACACATGCTCCGCTGTGGCGACCCCTAATGGGAGCAGCTGAAAGAGAAGAAGAAGAAGAAGAAGAAGACAAGGAAAGCCTCAAATCTTCCTGTATTCCATCCCAAACCATAAACACATCATCCACAAAACGCATATAGTAGGGGATGAATTTAGCAAGCTCAGTATCATGTATAGAAATAGCTTCCCAATACTCCATCACCAAATTAGCGTAGGAGTTTGAGCATGGCATTCCCATGGCTACTCCTTTTATTTGTAACTAATACTTATCCTGAAACAAAAACACATTATTATTCAAAATTAGATCTAACAATAATGAATACTTTAACACCATGTTATTAGGAATACCTTTGTTAGCTAACAGTAACGTAATGTAGTCAAGCCCAATCTCATTTGAGATGGCTGTAAAAAGAGTTTTACATCTAACGTAGCTAATAACACCCCTGGTTTATAATTATTTGAATGCACATAAGCTGAAAATGTTTCTAAAAAGTGCTGAGTATCTTTAATAATGGTTGGTATAGCGTTCACTACTTTCGTTAAATTCTTTCCAATAAAAATTGAAACCGACTTTGTCAACCACCCCTTATTAGAAACAATGGGTCTAAAAGGGGGGTCTCTCATATCTTTATGAATTTCTGGCAAACCATGAAATATAGGGAGAGTTGGATTTTCTATCAAAAAATATTTATAAAAATCCTCATTAATTACATCACATATTAACATGTCATAAAGATCAGCATGTACACAATGCACTAAATCATTCAGTTGTCTAGACGTAAGCAATTTATATGTGGTGGCATCTTCCAACTTAGTGTACATTTCGTTAATATATTTCTCTTTATTTAAAACCACAACTGACCCACCTTTGTCGACTGGTCTTATCTCTGTAGATTGATTCTGTTGTAAGTCTTTCAATGCTTAAAATTCTATGCTGCTCAAATTATGAAAATCTCATTTTCTGTGGTGCTGCGGTAGCATTGTCGTCTCACAGTAGGACGTTGTCCGGTTCGATTCTCAGCTAGAGCGACTTCTGCGTGGAGACATGCGTGAATGGGTGTACCTTCGTTGAAGTTTGTGTGTCAGGCCTGGCAAGCTGGTACGTAAAAATCAACTGCCAATCATTAGCGGACCGGAGTTCCACTGTGGCGACTCCTAACCGGCAAAAGCCAAAAGACACAAACAAACAAACCATTATACAAACTAAACAAGTCCCTCTCACAGGCTTTTTCAAAGGCTTCCAAGAGTGGGAGGCTAGGTGGTATAAAGGTGCTAGCTTTTTTAAAACTTTTAGAGTTGCTGTCATTGGTCTTATCAAACAGCAACTTCAACGCTACATTTCTAGTAAAATATTTCAGGTCTATAATAAAACCAGTTAGTTCAGTATCCAAAGCTGATATAAACGATAGCCACTTGTTTAATAGCTACCTTTCTGCATTTATTAGATTATAATTTGAGATATTCACAACTAGTTCATACTCACTGCCTGCAAGCTTTTCTTCTGGGCACGTTGTTTCCTTTCCTCCGATGATTTGTGCCTCTTTCTTCCACGGGTGGGAGTCCTTGGTTGGACATTCAACCCTTTGATGGGTAAGGTAAGGGATTGAAAAACCCCTGATTCTCTGGTTGGATTCAGTCTCAGTTCCTTCCTCCTCACATCACTTCCCAAGTTCAGTGTCATTGTAAAAAGGTAGTTATCTTGTTGAAGCCCAGCTCTTTTCGCTTGGGTGCAGTACCATTATCAGAAGGGGGTCGAGGTCACGCCTTGAGTGTCTGACATCATCTCCCTGTCCTCTTTGATTCCTCCTTTGTTCATAGATCCTTTCTCATTGACTATTGAAGCAGTTGCTCTTCTTTCTCCTGTTCCTGTATTGGTGGAAACAACAGGAATCATCGGTCTATTAGATGTTTGTATAGTATTAACGTCTCTCGGCCAAGTAAAGACATTGCTGTTCCGAAAATCATGGCAATCTCTTTCACGTTTCTTCTTTTTCTGTTGTAATAACTTATGTTCATAGAGTGACAAGTTCAAGTTTAGGTTGCTCATAAAAACATTATACTTGTTGATAGATAAAGCTGTTTTAATATTATGTTCCAATTCAATGGATTTGATCATCAGCTCAGTCTCTTGTGTAGAAAAATCATCAATTAACAATCTCAAATAATTAAGGCTGGTGACCAAATTTAACCTTTGCCACTTAGCTAATAAATCAGGAAAAGTGGTCCCAAATATAGGCATTTTCAAGACCCATAGGCCTTGAGGGACCACTTTGAAATGAAGGCAGGCTTCCATGTATTTCCTTTGCCACTGTAAGTTCTTTAATTTAAAAACCTAAGTCTCTAGATCCCTTGTCTGTCACAGGAGATCAACAGACAGATGTTCCTCTGTCATTACAGTATTAGCGTTTTCAAGATCATTCATCTAGAACACTAACAAAGGGTTGCTCGTAGTAAAGAGCAGTTGTTCAAAGTCTCTGTTTTTGCAGTTCCTGGAGCTATTGTTTAAATTTGATGACTGTGGGTTATACCCAAGCTCTAAATCAATGCCTTCTGCCATGGTCCGCTGACAAAGCCAAAAAGAAAAGGATAATGATAAACAGTAGCAGCAGTAGGATAAAGCACCTCCGGACAGAATCAGTCCAACTCGAAACGAAAGAATCCAGTGGCAGCAACACAGCAGAGTCGATAAAAACGAGTTTATTCAAAATAAAGTAAGCGCTTTCACATTCATGTTAGGAACACTTTTTCAGACAATAAAAATGCATCAGACTTCATTCACTTAAATACCAAGGTAACATCAAACAGCCAATGATACACTCTCATTCATTAGCTGATTAAATAATTAAAACCTATATGGTAGGTAAAACACCAGCACAATATTCCTAATATAAAAACAATTTTAACCTAGAAACATCTGCATGAAACATCTACAAAAACTATAACATTCTCATAAGAAGCTACAAGGGGTGGCCTATAAATACATATAATAACTTAATGTTGTAAAGGTTTGGCAGCTAAAAAAGGTTTCAGGGTAACTTTGTCATTTAAACCATAGCCTCTATCAGCTAGCAGCCATATTACTTCATCTATCCCACAGTATGCATCCTACAGTCATAGGCACTTTAACTCGATCACCTATAGTTTCCTCAAATGCTCTGCCTTTACTGTCTAGGTTTCCATAGCATCCAGTAGTACTGGTCATACCATTGTTTTGTTTACCTTACTTTTCAGCTTCTTTGGCATTCTTCTGTCATGTACTACACCTGACACTGTGTGCCAGTTGGCTGCAACCCCTCTGATTCTGCCTTTGACCTCCTCATTCAGACTTCCCTTGTCTTCAATCACCCCTCCCAGATACTTGAAGCTGTTAACCTGTTCCACTATTTTTCTTCTATCTCAACTCTCGGCTTCTTCCAAACTCCACCATTTGCTGATATTACAACTGCTTATCTGTACTCAGCTTCACCCCATGTGACTTCAGTTTTGCATTCCATTACCCTATCCCTTGCTGCAGTTCTTGCTCAGAGTCTGCCTGTAATGCCACATTGTTTGCATACAGCAACTTTGTTGATCTGTCCCTCTGACCTGTTTGTTAATATAGTCCATCACCAGTGTGAACATCAGTGGGTTCAGAGCTGAACCCTGGGGTACACCCACTCCCACTGAGAACCCCTCAATGAAACAGACCACTGTTCATACTTGAGTCACTAGGTCCTTGTACATAGCTTGCACTAATTCTACCAATGTTTCTTCAAACCACAGTTTCTTGGGAGCTTGTCATATGCTTTCTCCAAGTCTAGGAATGCTCAGTTGGACTCTTTCCTCATCTACTCGACTATCTATCACAGTGCAAATGTGAGTCAGTCCTGATTAGAATCTGAACTCTTCATCTTCTATCTTACTTTCTACTACTCTGCATATTAATTTATCAATCACCATCTCCAGAACTTTCATGTAATGTGACAGTAGTTTGATACCTCTGTACTGCCCACAGTTGTGAATATCCCTTGTTTTTAGACAGTGGCACTAGCATTCTTACCTTCCAGTCATCTGGGATATCCCTTTCCTACACACTGCTCAGGAGCCATTTCTCCCTTTCCCACCCACCATCTTTATCTTTATCCTGTCTGCTGTGACCTCATCTGAGCCTGCTGCTTTCGTTGACTTCATTTTCCTTAGTGCTGTTCTTACATTTTGCTGTGGTGGGATCCTCCTCTTCTCTCATCATAGACTAATAACATCCCTCACTGTCTTCTAAAGCCTTTCCCTAAGCACAATTCCCACTCCATTTCTAGTCTGTCCTCCTGCTCAGAAGTAGATTCTGGATCCTTTTGCTCCACTGCCCTTCAATCTTGTCTTCTGGATGCATAAGATGTCCAACCTCCTCCTTTCATGTCATTTACTTCCAAGCTGCATCATGTCAGTGGACCTACATTAAATGTAGCAATTCATAGTTCATGTTTAGCAGGTTGATTGGATTTACATCCAGCTTTCACTCAACAGAGTTATCTCAGGTAACCCAAGCAAGACATCTGGATACCAGCTTGCCAGTAGCATATTGACCCAGGGCAGCTGGGCTTTATGGTAGGCACACACTGGCCAATAAGGACACATACACCCATCCCACCATTAGCATGGGTCCCTGGCATAGGTCAGAGTAGGCCAGGTCCGTAACCTACTTATCACTAGCAAATACCCATGCTCACATTAGTCAACAAGATTAAATCACCTAGAGCCATATTTTACACCATCAAGTGTCTAGCCCTGCTATTGAGTGCAGTCTGAGCCATGTTCCCCTGTGCTGAGGACACTGTGTACCACAGTGGATGCCCAAAGTGGCTGGTTTATACAGTTCTTTCCCTCTAGGGCACAATGTAGAGACTGTGTTTCTGCCCACAGCTCCATTCTTTGATAAGTTTGAGATGGAAACACTCAGCATCTTTTTTTGGAGGTGGAAGGAACCCCACAGAGACATATGGAGATCATGCAAACTCCAAACAGGTATTGGTAGGAGGTCAGGATAGAACCTTGTACCTTGTGCTTGGGAGGCAAAGACCTTAACCATTATATCCTTCCTGATATCAGAATATTTATTCTGACTTCTGCAGTTAAACTATTCCACCAAGATCTTTCAGTTGAGGCTCTTCCACATCAGTCCACAGGAATCTAGAATCTAATTTATTGTCCTGCATACCCACCTAATATTCAGCTCAAGGCAGGCTGCTCCCAGTTAGTTGGCTAGGATACATGCCTCCTTCTGATCTAGGGCATGCCCTGTATTTCCTTTCAGTAGCTTTGCCCTTGGGAGTTGAAAAGTAGTTGTTTAACAAGCAACAGCTAACATCTTGATTGTTGTCCAATTATAGTCATCATGTCACATAGCCATAAGCATAGAGCTGCAGGGTCTAGCTACAGGGAATGGTATGCAGGTCCTGGACAAGTTGTCCAAGTTTAGGTGACAGCAGTGTAGGTGGTGAAGAACCCTAAATTTAAAGGGATAAAGGCTAAGGCTTATGTGAAGTGTTTAACATTACTGTCCTATCTACATAACCACTGCAGTGTTGCATGGTTGCTGACCAATGTGAATAAATCCACTCCACAAAAGAAAGTATTTCAGTATACTGGCAGCTGACCTTATTGCTAGACATTCCCTCACTTTTGCAGATTATCTCTTCTCAGTATTGCAGAGTTTATGGTTAATGTAACAAATACAGTAATCTTTTTCTTCAACCATATGTGATAAGACTGGCCTACTGCCTACTTCTGGGGCATTGGTGAAGACAGCAGATGGATTAGCAAAATCTGGTGCTGATAATATGGGTAAAAACATAATGTGACTTTTAGATTTCTAAATATCTGATCTGTGTCATCTGCCCACTTGTCATTTAGTTTGGCCCTTTCCTTTGTCAAGTATGTTGGGGCAAACTATGGTATCAAAGTTTTTGATAAACATACAGTAGTAATTGGCTAATCATATGAAAGCCTTGACCTGTCTCTGGGTGGTGGGTGTAATATAGTTATGCACCACTTCCACCTTCTCTGTATGCGACTTTACTATCCTGTCTATTATGTATCCTAAATAATGGCCTTCTGACATCCTTAACTTACATTTTGCTGAGATGCTTCTCAATCCAGCCTATGCAAGTTGCCAAATATGACTTTGACATTCCTGATATTACTTTCATAATCCTCCATGGAGATCAGTATCCCTGGGATTCAATAACTCCGTATAGGCTTCACACAAAACCTACATGGAGTTTACATGTGTGCAAGGTGATGAGCAGAAAGCAACAGCGTTAATTGCATATTCATGCCGTGCACTGCTTTTAAACATAAACAAGCCCAGTTTCATGGCTGGCAACAGTGCTGCCAGCCAGGAAACCGTGTAAGGCAACACAGATAGCAAACCTGGTTACCTCAAAGCAAAGTAGATTAATGAGATTGCACGGAATGCCACAATGATTACCATGGCTTAACATATAAGTTATGTATATATCCCAAACACAGTACAGGACAGTGTAAACAGTACATAGTATTGTGAAATCCCATTCCAGGTATTTTGTAAAGAAGTTTTATAAATGATCTGTAAGGGTACATGGACTGCCATGTAAAATAAACACTCAGGGAAGTGTGTGTATTCAATAGGGACACACAATGAATTGTAGGAATGAACACAGGGAAAGAGGGCAAGTGAAACAACCTAATTTACAGCAGATGAGGGCATCTCAATAGAAGACAGTTGCAGCAGGAACACTAATCACATATCGATATGGTCAAGTACAGACTGCACAGTAAAAATGTATATTATGTGACTGCCACACAAGGTGACATAACAATGGGGAACGTATCTTTGTGAGATAAGCATCCTTACTTGAAGAATGTAGAGGACATCTATCAGAGATGTTATATACAATTGGGGTAACATGCATATTGTGAAGCTGTGCAAACTGATTTGCCTGAATATGAGTGCAATGTCAACAGAGGCTTTCAGCAAGTGGGACACAGGTACAGGCTTATATGGACAACAGTAAAAGAAGCATGCACAATCATGGACCATATCAGAATAATACTATCAGTAATCCCATGTCTCTGGCACAACATATGTGGTTCTGAGTGATCAGAGATTGTTCTGCACAAACGCACTTGTATAATTATTAGTATTATGACATGGAAATCTGTGAGGGCAACCATGCACACCATCCTGACACTGTAACATCTGCTGGAGGTGTTAGGAGGGACACTGCTATACCTGTATGTGACATTATGATCAATACAGGCTAGTTGACTGGTGTGCATGGCATATACATATATATGGCACAATCCATACAGTAACAAATGTTACCCATGCCATCAACGTTGTCAAACAGCTACGTATGTACTGCATGCATGACCGGAACAGGTATCACACATGCATCTGGTGTAACATCTTCATGGGGTTTCCACACTATCAGACAGTAATGTTTATGCAATAAAATGAATACCTAGATATGGCCATTAAGATGTGTGACAGCTCACTGTGGCAAAGGTGGTACACTTCAGTTACACACCACTGGAAGATGTGTAGGGAGGTACATGAAAAAGGGTGCATTGTACTCCATTATTGGTGTGATGAAGGCTGTGAACTATGGAGGCATTATGGCCTCTGATGTGGATGTCCTTCACATACTCAGTAGTTCTGTTACATACAAGGAAATAGTCGGCACTGTGGTCACATGCTGGTGGACATTCCACATACCATCTACCCAAGGACACAGGTCACATACCACTTGATCTGCTCATAGGGTATGATGTCTACATTATCCTTGGGATGTGCATTTGTTTTCATGACATAACAAATCCTTCCATATTTTTATTTCATTGCAGGAATGTTTGATGTGTGTTGATACTGTCTGCATTATACTAATATCACAGTTGGAGTAAATGATTGCCTACAATCTGTAGTCCTTCAGACAGCTGTTTGGACAAAGGATGTGTATGTCATTCATGATGTCTGCAAATTAAATAATGGACAGGAAAGGGCCTACCAGACAGATCTGATGTACGGACCTGATCACTGAACCTGATATATAGGTCACTTCACACATTTCAACATATTTAGATGCATGTATATGATCCACTGATCTACCCACATGGTGATATAGGTGTTTATGACCACATCTGAAAGTGCTGATTGAATACCTCAGTGTGTCAAATGCCATGGCCTTGTCAAGTTCAACAGGATGATAGTGTTGTCATTATGCATGCCCTCAATGGCCTCTTTGAGAACATCTAACAAATGTAGCAGACATGATGTAGCATTAACTCACACATGTATGTTGTACACAGTTGAGATATTACTAGTGTCCATTTAGAAAAGGTCCATGATGATATGTTGGTTTACCTCACCGATGAGGAGAGTCAGGATGCATATATACATGAATGCTTCATGTGCTGACCCCCCCCCCCAGTTCAGATGGATGCATGTTGATGTACACCCTTCTACGAGAACATAGTCTGTGTGGAGAGTGTGTTGAATTGTGTATTCAACTGTGTCAGGAAAGTGTATGTGCTGAGTCATACTATAGGTGATCTGTGATGTTATCACAGTCCACTGATTCTATGTAATAGGCCTGGATGAAGGTAAGACAATGCATACTACCTATCTTGATCTTAACCCATATGCTGATTCTTGCATACTGGGTGCAATCACTGAGTCCATCAATGATGATAACATACTATAGGAGGGGCTAATACAGACAAATGATTTGTGACAAAGCCAAATTGTCTACAAATAAACTCAAAAATGTGTCTTTATTTTGTCCTTCTGCAAAGTGGAATTCCCTACTAATTACAGCACTGGCAATACTCCCCCTATGCTGAAACTCAGTGATGCAACACCTAGGAACACATGTAGATAGTAATATGAACTTTGATCACCAAGTGACCACAGTGGTATAGAAATGCTACAGTGTGCACGTCATAGGTCATGCCATCATATTCAGATCTGAGGATTATATTACAGCACTATACTCAAACCTTATCAGAACACTAATAGAGTATAATGCTCCCTTTTGCATGTACCTCACCAGACACATGCAACAGATGAAGAGACTACAGGGGTTTCTCACCAAGAAAGCACAGGGCCTACAAACCATGCCATGATGTATGTGGATAGAATGAAAGCCATGTCACTGTAATCTACATCGTATAGGATGAGGTGACTTCTGCCTAGCCTCTAGGCCAGTCTCCGACCCTGCTTGGTGGAAATAATGAACATCCACAAATAAGAACTAAGTGATGACATTAACAGTGTCTGGTGAGGAGAATATTGTAATAGCGCAATGTCCCACATGCTGGTGTAAAATGCTCTCTCTAACGTCAAGCAGGTACACAAACATACACACACAAACACATACACACATACATTTCAGTTGACTGCACTGAGAACAGAACACCATACCTAAGCACACTGACTACATAACTCTGTATTTAAGGCAAGCACCAAAGCCTAAGTCTGACTTGAGGTGTCGCAGACAACACTTTATAGGTGATGACAGCAGCATTGTATTGTGAGGAGAATATGGTAATAGCAGTGTTCCACATACTGGTGTAAAAGGCTCTCTCTAATGTCAAGAAAGTGCACAGACACACACACACACACACACACACACACACACACACACACACACACACACACACACACACCAGTTAACTGCAATGATAACAGAACCCCCTCCCTATCTAAATTCACATACTGCAGAACTCTCATACTTTAAGAAAGCACAATGGCACAAGTCTGACTTTTACATGGCTGCAGGACAAATTATAGTGGATGACATCAGCAATGAATGTTTTACAGAAGATATTGGGAGGACTGCATTAAATGCATGTGTAGGCATGTGCAAGTCTCAAAATACTGTCAGTCCATGGAACTGGAGTGGTAATTGTAGGATACACACTTATTCTCTTTTGGCTAGATAGACACACACCCACCCCAGTTGACTGCAGTGATAACAGAACCCCCATACCTATCTAAGTATACAGACTACAGAGCTCAGTACTTTATTCAAGTGCCATGGCACATGTCTGACTTTTACAAGGCTGCAAGACAACTTATAGTGGATGGCATCAGAAGTGGATGTTGGAGCCAAGATGCTTGTAGGCCTGCATGAAATGGATTTGTAGGCATGTTCAACTGTGAAGTTAGTTCTAGTTCTGCATGTTACCAGATTGATATGCATTACATATCACACATTTGTTATTAATTTATGTAGTGTAGTTGACATATTTGTGAACAAGTACTGAGAGACCAGGGTTGTAGCACATGGGGATAGGTAATGCATGAATGCATTGTAAATATGTAGCATATTCTTAGAGAGGGCCTTCATTTTGTTATGTTTCCACATCTCCAGAGAGAGGGGTGACAACAATGTAATCATGTTGTATAGCCAATTGGATTGAATCAAGTATGTCAAAAAGACACGTGTAAAATGGAGCGCTATGTATGGGACAATATATATATTTTTTGTGTGGGACAGGTGCTTTTTTCAGTAAGAGAGGAATGCTGGATAAGGGACATTGGTATTTCAGGATCAGGTAAGTTGGATAGGTGAGGAAGCAAATGCAAACAAACAAGGCAAACAAGACAAGACACATGGACAGTGATGGACACAAAAGGGCAACCCAGGTGCATGCCCATCGAACATGGAGAGAGTGAGAATCTAGTCCTCACCCCACTGGACTGTCATCACTGCCCCCTTACTCAACTAGTGGCTGGAGTGCTTGACATGTTCTTCTCCTACCGACCATGAGGAAGATCAGCTTTGCCATTCGGTGTTTGCATACACTAATCTTGCATAACCCTACGCACCAACCCTGGCATCTCCTGGTAGGTGATTAAATTCCCACCTCCACCACTACTCCTGGAGGGTAACATAGCACCAACTACTGAGGCAGTACTACCTGAGGGTGCAGGTAATGCAGGAGCAGCAGAGGAAGGGCTGCCAGGCTGTGTCCCAGATATGCTGGGCATCAGTGCTAGAGCCAGTAGAACGGGGGCTGGCTGACAAACTGTGGCTTGTACTACCTCGGTGTGCTGTGAAACATTTAGTGATTTGTTACAGATGAATGACATTTTGATGACACATAATAGAAAATAAAAAAAAAAAGAGACATAAGGGTTGGGGTGAGAGAAAAAAAGACATAAAATTTGTACCATCATATGTGACACACTGCCTTATTACAATTATACAACTATTTTATCTGAAGTATTTCATTTAGGTATATGTCTTAACAACTGCAAACTATAACTACAGATTGCTCAAAAGTAATGTGCATATATTGCACATATACTTGGTCCAGTTATACAGATTACAGTTAACATCAGGGCATTTATGTCACTTGTATATAGTTTAATTTATGTAATATTATTAAAGAAATGCAGTATTGTATAGTTGTTACTCATGATATTTGAACCCACAACCTCTGACAACAGTCTTACACTTGACTCCTAAAGCTGGTTTGTGCTACAGACTAATGCATGCATACTTGCTTTTACAGTTAAGATATGCTTCCTCAATTTGCTACTACTGTATAGAAAACCCAGAAATCTACCTTTAACCTTTAAAGCTACAATAATACTACTCTTGTTCTGCATGCATACCACTTTCTTCCCTCAGTCTCTACAGCCAGTCAGCATGAGCCTGGTGATTAAACTCTATTTCAGCATTAGCTGTGGAAAGAACAGAAAAGAGCAGAAGAACATTATGCATACCATCCTTGCCTATGTTTATTTTTCTGTGTATTAAAAATACTCTTTTATTAGTGTACTTTCACAGCTGTGGGATATCACTAGTTTGAACCTTAGTCGACTACTGGTTGAGCACATCCCCTCCTGTGGCTTTGTAGGTCATTAAAATGGTGCCTACATTGTTCTCCAGTGTGTGGGATGCCAGTCAAACTAGATGCAGTCTGAGCCAAACTACTTCAAGCCGCAGACTTGTACTGGGAGCCAGAATAGTACCCCTGCAGAAGCCTTTGGCTATGGCACTTTACTAGGAGTCCAAAACATATTCTGGACTCGAACACCTCATCTCTGCCTCCTAAACTGGGCAACTTCCCCTCTAATGCCAGACATGTCTAATACCAGAACTAGAGCAATGACAACTAACAAGTTCCTGCCAGTTCCTGTTATTGCAAATACTGGTAGTGCACAAACCTGAGCAATGATGCCAATAGCATTTGCATGATGTTGAGCAGAGAGCAGCAGTGCCAAGCAAGGAGGAAACAAATATTTTTAATTGGAAGGTTAATTTGACACTTGACCTTAGTTTGAGGGGTGTCTACTGCTGCTGCTGTAGCTTGGAAATATACTTTGAAAATTGAAAGGTAACTGTTAGGTGAGTTAAATTTGCAGACATATACTGGGGGTATAAATTGCATGACCTGATACATTTTTTGGCTTTATATACTAATAAAATAGATTTTTAAAGAATGGGATCCAAACTTAGCATAACAGGCAAAACACTTTTTTCCACAGCAGTGATTTTCCATCTTTGCCAAAAAAGAAATGTTGCTTAGACATATTCATGAATCATTCGTAAATGCAGCTGACAGTTTGAGGTGTTAAATATGTACATGAGTGTCCTGACAATGTTTTTGTATATAGATTCAGTTGTGTATGTGTCTTATTTAATTGTGAAGGCCATCCAAGTTCAGATAGCAGAATTATACTTACAAAGATACAGTAAACAGTATACCCTCAGTCATACATCTGAAAACACAATAAGGGTGTGTTATTCCTTATACATGTAATTCATATCATCTCCACTACCTAAAGTGTTATAAGTGAGATGAATACTATGGAAAATGGAAAAACAGTCAAAATGTATGGAATTTCCTGAATTAGGAATTCAGTACCATGTGTATGGCAACCCTACACTTACACCTGTTGCCACAAGAATGTTGAAATAACAATTTTATATTTTTCTGTTCATTGCTATAAACTGGACTGTCACAATAGTAAAAATAGCTTACACACCCTATACTAGAACCCAGGATCATTTGTACTCCAGTCCAACATGTATACCTGCGGCCACAGGAGTGGTTACATGACAGTTCCATAATTCCCCAGTCATTCTTAAGTACTGTATGTTAACCATGGCATTGTGCAATGGAAAGCAAAAATTGCAACAATGTATCCTTTTTGGCCTTCAAACTTTTACAAACACCCTGTCTGCCGCTGTTCTGTCTACTTCCTGTGTGGGCCACTAGTCCAAGTTTACACACTGCTAAGTGTCGTGCAAATGAGATAAGCAAAGCTAAACCTGACATTCATTGTGTTTCTCCTTTACCCTTGTTTATGCTAAGCCATGAATTGCACAAACAGTGGCATAAAAAAATAAGAAAAATACAAAAAAGGGAAAATTAGGTGAAATGAAGAAAAGCAATCTGTAAAATACACACTACAAAATATTTGTTGAGACACACAAAATATTTTGCACAAGTCTGCATTTGAACTCTCACTCCAATGAACCTTGAGAGCACAGTCAGGGTGTCTTGCCCCTCTTTGCCAAATAATGAGCTTTGCAGCAGGGGACTGAAATCATTCTATATACAACCAACTGCAACATCATCCACAGTACTAGCAAAACATATGACAGTGGGTTATAGACACATCATGCCAGTTGTTTGGCTGCTAGCACTTTTGTGCTTACACGTACATTATGTTTAATTAGTGTTACCATGCTCACCAAGTCTACCAGTCCTAGCCATTCTTTCCCATATACAACCCCAGTGCATTTAATAAGTTAATTAGCAACACAATGGCAGAATGCAGATCTTTTCACTCTTAGAAGTTATAAGTTTAGTGTTATCACATTCCAGTCATATACTTTCAGAGACACTTTTTAACAACTTCTTGACTAACATTATTATTTGTTACAGGTGCAGCACTGGTAATATTGCCTGTACAGTGCCTCCTTCTTTGACTTTTTTAGAACAGTTAAAAAACAAACTAATTCACATGACAATATTTCTTTATGGACATTGATACATACTTAGGTTGGGGGACTTGTAATTAGTCTTTGGTGAAAGCAAGTCAGAGTTACATGTTGCAGTTTAATTTGATAACAAATGTTCTATTAAAGATATTAATTGTTCAGAAGATTTAGTGTCACACAAAAACCTAGCTGAGAAGAGTCTGCTTAAACATAATAGTAGCTAGAGTTTCTAAAACAAAATATTTACATTGCTCACATTAGGTTCTAATTACAGTCTTAACTCATTAACACCCATGTGGTGTGTAATGCCACACATCGAACAGCTTACATACATCTTAGATTACAGAGCAGTTTCATAAAATTAAACTTAAATAGCATACGATAAACAAATGTAAATATTTTGTGAACAATAAAAGCTATTAAAACTGTACATACAGCAAATGATATAAGTAAGAAGTATTCTTTACAATGATAATAATCAGTGCATTCATAGACTTTTCCATAAAAAACTGTAAAATAATATAATGCATACAACCTCCAAATTATATTTTCTAAAGATTCACAAACAAATCGAAATATCTTTAAAACTATAGAATCTATACATATATTGTTAGAACTTTTTTGTTAAACTGACATATGCTTTCACATGACAACAAGAAATTCCTCTATAAGTGCATGTTTTTGAGATATTTACAGATATATGAAAACATATGTTTAATTGGATAATTAACAATACAAATTATACTGGATATCTCTCAAGATGTGCAACTTACAGTGCAAATATCAATGAGTTTTCTTCAGCAACATCTAAGGTTTCACATAATATCATGTAATAGTTTGTAAGTCACTTGTTTTTTGAAATATTAAGTAAATATGGAAATATTATTTATTTTCATAACTACTGACAAACAACTTGCAATATTTCTAGTATAGTGGGATATAAACCAGCATTGTCAGTGAATTTTCCTATCTTACAAATTGTTTGACACCATAATCCTCAATAAAATGTTTGTTTCTCAGTTATGAAAATTTGAAAATAAACATGAAAATATGAATAATAAATGGCAAACAAAAATTCATTTCTCCACTGCAGGACATCCTAGACTAACAATCTTAATGGTATTTTGTTAGCAACTCCTTGCCCTTTCTAATACTATATGTTATTAGCTTGTAAGTTAGTTAAAGAAAACAGGCCCAGAAAATTTCTGGACGCTATAAGGAGACATGGGTGTGAACTGAAATATATAAAAAGGCAGTATAGGCCTGAGTGAGTTAAAACATTATGACATAACATCCTGTCCATTGAGAATGTTCAGTTATGGTACTTAAGGTCCTATGCTTCAGATAATGAGCCCACTTCAGCTGAAATTTCTTTCTTTAGCTTTATGTAATCATGTACTTCACTGTCTCCAAAATCCATATAGGCTTTGAGAAGTCTCCAGTAAGATGCCAAGACAAAATTCCGGTCTATTCATCTTGGAGACAGGCTTTCATAGTCACATACCTTGCATTAGAGTCAATAGGTCCCTGCATAAATTTATGATCCCAACATTTTTCAAAACTGCACTGGGTTTAAGGGTACCTGGTTGGATGGAGCATTAGTTCACCTCAGTGACTATCTGTCGCTGCAGACTTGTGTAGCTGTCAGTCTGTTCTTGATGCATAATAATTAAGTTTTAATCAGTAAATGTGTGAGTTTTTGCTAGGGCCTTGGTATAATTTTCCATTTTGAATGTCAACCAGAGTAGTGATATTATACATGCAGTCCAATCACAGCAGGTGTAGTATACACAGATTAGAGACTACTCTTTATAAGCATCCATTTTCAATGCCATGAGGATCCTTTTGACTGGTGAAGATCACGGTACTAGCACGAGCATGCTTTATTAGCCTTTGGCAAGCTGCCATTCTTCCTACTACAAGAGCACCCCCACCCATACTGACCCACAGCTGAAATACAACTTACTCATGTATGGGACCCAGAGGAGTCAACAACCCAAATAAATTAGGCCTCAGGCCTCACAACTAGTTGTCACCTCATTAAGAAGCAGTCCCTTCAAAGGTGGGAAAATAATTCAAATAAAGTACTGTGTGGAAAGCACTATGCATTTGGCACACTCGCCCCTATGGTTCAGAGGTCTAACCACCACCAAGTCCTTTATAAGCTTAGCCATACAATCTAAGCCAGTTGTGTCCTTATGTATCATGGGCATTTATTAGGAGGGGGCATGTTATTTAGGAAGTTTCTAGAGGTTATGTGAGGGAAGTGTGTTAGTGTGGGCATTACTGTCTCCCTCTGTCTAAACATGAGGACCAGACCTGTCGTGAATTTCTGCTTTCCCAGCTGAAGGTTACACTTAAATAAGGTTAGGAATGGATTTTGCTTCACATGAATGGGGAGCCTGTTCCATAGCATGGGGATCTTCTGAGACTCATATCTGTCTCACTAACATGTCTTATTCATATCACAAGCAAATTTTAAATCCTTGGATCTAGCAGTTTTGTTTCTGTTCAGTTTGTAGATGTGCAAAAGCCCATTAGAGCCGGATCGGAGGATGTCTTGTATGCAGGGCAAAGATTGCTGTCAGTAACTTGTAGGAATAAGAGATAGGGCTTCAGGGCGATCCACATAGGACAATATGTTTATACCCTGGATTCTCCTGGTAGAGAACCTTTATAGGCATTCCAACTGTTGTATATATTTGGTCAGATACATGCCAAAGGGGGCATTATACTTAATGATGGGTCTGTTGAGGGTTGACTATGTTTGGCCAGGAATATACTAAAGGGAGGTATTATACTCAATGGTGGGTCTGATAAGTGCCATATAAAGTGGTACAATGACTTCCTTAGACCTGGATGCCATGTCCTTACTTATAACTGGGTGACATAGTCTGATTTTTCTAACTACCTTGGCCACATGTTCGTCAAATGTCTGATTAATGTCTACGTACATTCCCAGATCCTGACTACTGGGTCAACTGTTAGGGGGTATCTTATCAATGATGTAATTAGCCTGTGTGACAGTTTTCCCAAAAGATACTATAATGCATGTCTTGGTATTGAGTTTAGTCTGTGATTTTGACACCAGTCATCTGTCTGTGTTAGACCCTCTTATAAGATATGTGTGTCATTCGGGTATATATGCTAGCTCTCAGTTTGTAGTCATCTGTGAACTAGGTCAGCCAAAAGCCCTTGACATTAGCCTTTACCTTTGAGCAGTAAATGCCACATAGGAGTGGTCCCAGCATGGAGCCCTCAGGTACCCCACTGGTGAATGGTCTCTTAGTTGTGGTATCACCAGTCCTGACTTCCTGGATCCTGTCTGTGAGCCAGCTGGCATTCCACTGAGTTACATAGAGAATTATACCCAGTTTGGTGAGTGGTACTTGTAATGAACACCTTAACCAAGTCCAGGTAGGTGGTATGCACCATTTTTCCATCAACCATTGCCTTGTTGACATTGTCAAAGAAGTCAACCAGGTTTAGTAGGCATGATTTTCCCTTGATACAGTCATCCTGGGTTGAGTCCAGTGTATGAAGGTTGCTATGTCTTTGTTGATCTTTTCCATGATAATTCATTCCATAGCTTTGCATATTAGACTAGTCAGACTAACGGGTGTGTAGTTTCTGGGGTCAGTTGATAGTTTGCCGTTGTGAAGTGAGATAACCATTGCAGTCCTCCATTCTCATGGTACAAACCCTGTTTTGAGGCATTAGTTGAAAAGTGACTCAAGTGGTTCTGATAGATCATGTTTCTGGCTATTTAGGAGGCATTCCAGGATACTGCTGGGGCCCAATGAGGCTGTGGTTTTGGCCTTAACCAGAACCATCAGGATCTGCTCACTGTTAATGGTTGAAGGGGTTATGTTAGTATGTATTTCATGGAAAGAGGCAGAGGGAGTGGGGGTGAAGTTTGGTCTGAATTTGTCAGCCAGCAAATTTGCTATGTCACTCTGCTCAGTGAAGGTGGCAGCACTGACCATCAGTTGTGTGCTGCCTTCAAGGTTTTGGACACAGCTGTAGAAGGACTTGTAGTCTTTAACCTGTGAGACTATCTTTACTTTGAAACTGGCCTTGTTGGACTTAATTGCTCCTATTAGTTTCCTGTTTAGTTTAATTAGAGAGCGCCTGTCCCTATAGGAAATATTATTTTAGCCATGACTTTCTTCCTTTTGTCACATACCCTGTTATAGTTAGGATTCCAGAAGTGTGGTTGGTTTTCAGACTTTATTTTGGGTTTACGTCTAGGAGATATAGCAGCCTCTAGACAGCAAATGACATGTTGTACAGGGTCTCTGTGAACAATTTTGCACAGGTTATTATGAACTCGGAGATGGGAGGGGGCACTGAATTTTGCTAAGCTATCAACTCTTATAGGGTTTGCTGGGGTTACTGAGTTGATTTTTATTTCAAAGAAAACGTTGTGGTTCAATCTCACTAATCAGGATGCGACAGTGAGGGGGTGCAGTACTCTCCCATACTGATAAGTACCAGGTCTAGTATGTATGAACCTCTGGTGGGTGTGCACACTTTGTCATCAAAGATATTTCTGTTGATAAAGTCCAGGAACCGTTGTGATTTGAATATGAGGCAGTGAATGTTTCCTAGTCTATAGATGGGTAGTTAAAGTATCCCATGAATAGGGTATTTGGTTTAATGGTGAGTGTATCCAGTGGGTTTAGGTATGAGCTATGGGATTTTAAGGACATTGAGAGTGACCTATAGTTTGCTAGGATATGGTATAGGACTTAGCTGTCATGATTTGCATGTGGATAAATTCCAGGCCATTGTCCTGTTTAACCAGCCTAGAGTTACACTTGTTGCTAATATAGACTGAGACTCGTCCACCTTTTGTCCAGTCTGTGCAGCTGATGTTCTAAATAGAAGGTGATAAAGCCCTGCACTGCTAGAGTACCTTCTGTGGATTTAAGCCAAGTCCCAGTAATGGTACAAATGTCTATATTCTTCAGAGTGAGGAGAGCCTGTAGGCTATGCATTTTCTTACTTAAATTCCTAGCATTGAGCAGTAGCACCTTTAGGTTCCTTTGGGTTTTATTTGCTATGTTGGTAAGTCTGTTAATTTGGCATTGCCTAAAAATTTCTCAGGGGGTGGATAAAATTTTAGCCAGTATTCGGAAGCCTAGGGGAGACAAAAGGATCAAAGTCATGATAGGGCTATCACACCTGGGAGAATGAATGGGTCAACAAAGCAGACAATGATGGGGCTTAATGGTCAGTACACGGAATAGCTCTAAAAATGATATGTCATTTGTCCTTTTAGCTAATGAGCTGCCATATATTAACCTCCACTTGACTCACACAGTAGATCTTTGTCTATGATGAAGTCAGTGCAGTGGACTAATATATTTTTAGGTGAGTTTATTGATGAGCACCCTGTAAATAAAAACTTTCAGCCTGACCACTTCCTAGTTTTCTTCTGCAATGCATCTGACTGGAAACCTGTATCTCAAACACAGTGTCATGATCAGCTGTCTGAATTCCTATTTTTATCAACATTTTATTTATTCTTAATATTAATAACTGACCTTATAGAATTTACTACGGATTGTGCACCTCCAATTTGATCTTGTCTGGTCACCTATATGCAATGCATTAATACATTTTGTTTTGCTGTATTTCAAGATTCATCTGTAGTTTGATGCTATATTCTGCAATAGTGATTTGGAGGAACATATTATTCTCCTTTTTTTCTCCTTCAGTTCTCAAGTCTCTGCTATTCTGTCACATGTTCTCAGCAGTAGTTTTACAAGTATTTATTCACTATCTCTCTGTTACTCTCCCTGACATCTGGCATGGCACCTATGCTTTACTTTTTGCCAGATTCCATTTCTTTTTATAACACGAGTATATTGTCTTTTACCTTAATTTGGGACAATGCTTAGACATTTTTCATTTCCTTCATTTGCACATTAGGAATTAGTGACCCCTGCTTTTGTTGTGTAACTACTTGATTTCACAACCTCCTGCTTTTCTTTTATCTGTTATAATGGCATTATAGCCCAACCTGTACTTAGTACATTTTGTGCCATCATGATTGTTATCTGTTATCAGTCTACAATGCTAAACCTGTACTCTAAACACAACCCAACAAAGTGTTTGATTTGTTCACTTTATCACAAGTTGGGATGGAAGAAACTGACATTACTTCTTCCATTGACATTACTTACTTTGTTTAAAGCTGTAAGAAACCCTACTGTTGTGTGTAATTTGACATGTCATGCTGAGCATGTATCACATTCTGTTTGAGATATTTGGTAAGAGATACCAGGAAGTTCACTGCCTCACCTCTTTTAACTTAACAAATATAGGCCAGGATTGACAGATGTTCAGCATTATGTGCAGTGCAAGTTAGCACAGGTAATGGCAGTGCACTAGGTATAACTAATTATGGATATCACAAGAGACAGGCTCATGTATCGTACACCAATTCAAAATTGTTCTAAATTATGTGGAGGAAAAGTCTCATGATGCAGGTGTTCAACAGCATATTCCTTTTCTCTGAGGTCCTGGGAGCCAACAATGTTCCACTTTATCCACAGACACTGAAATACATCAGCTGGTGGGCACCCACTCCCTGAAAAGTCAAGTTCTGTGCAATATCCAGGGAGTTTTATATAATGTGCCATGTGTCCTACCCAGACAGTTCTCATGATTCACACATCAAGCACAAGTACAATAGAAACCAATGGTTTATGCAGAGGAGAACTATTCAATTCATGCAGCAAGGGCCAATACCCATATCATCTAGATGACAGGTGCACACACATAGATAGGTTACACAGGGCATTATATATGCTTATCATGTAATATATAATGGTGTGAATGTTTTGTGCTACAGGTGACACTGGATATGTCATGCTGATACATCTCTATAATCCCCAAACTGAGGCAGAGACTGTGTACATCTCAGCCCATGCAGAAGTACAGAATGTCATGAAACACATGTTCAGTCAACTAAATGGTTGTTTTCACTGCATTGATGTATTAGATGGGCATTGCAATATACACCTACACCTGCTGTAAAACTCTTAGTTGTGTGTGCCATGCTGCACAATATGGCACACAGAAACAGCTAATATAGCAATGAAACATCCTAGTCGGATCCATCATAGCTGTAGGACCAGGAATGGAAGTGCAGAGAGTTGAGTCTGTGGTTGTTCAGGTAGGAGTGGTACCATATGCAAAGCAGAAGATGGTGAAATACTTCAGAGCATTGAGAGTGACACAGCATCAAGTCTTCAGCTATGGACCATGAGAGAAACAACAATGAATAAAATGATGCATGCATTATTACACCCAGGTTGTGCAAGACAGTGCATGGGCTGTCTATGCTGTGAATGAGACACAATCATATCCATGGAAGTTAGGGGAGGACAGGGCACAATCACTATCAGCTGCACAAGTTGTTAAGTAGACACAGTGATATCTGACAGCAACATTATCATGCATGGTCACATGAAGTGAAATCAGTAGTTCATTACTCAAGAAAAAGGTGGCAAGAGTCTGAGATCATATCTTCTAGTATTGTGGTCCAGTGGCAGAAGTAAGTTAAACATAGCTCTTTACAGTGTGGACCTAGATAAGCAGAGGTTTGAATCTGGTAATGCATGTGTGAGAGACAGGAGTGCTTTACCCAAACAGTGATAATGTGGCACACTAACAGTTGGTGTGTAGACATTAAAAAGGCCAAAGGTTTGAGATTAGGGGTGGGCATAATGCTTAAGGTGTTTACCTCACCAACACAAGCTACAGGGCTTGATTCTTACCTTTGAGGAAACTTGGCTAGGCTTAAATTGGTCTACAACACTAGCTAGCCTAGTACTGACTGCTGGCAAAGACCACTGTGGTGAATTGTAGTCTCAGAGCTTGGTATCGTCTATGGCAGGGCAGGGCTACAACTACAGTATCACATTTATCCACCATAATGGGGTGCCATATGTCAGGATCTGACAGATCATTGTCATTCATGATATCTATGACAGTCATGAGGAGGCATGGATTTCTTCTTGCCGAAAAAGGATACTGAGGTGGTGAGCAGAGGTTGCATGTGTTGATGCTGAGGAACATTGGTGCCTATAACAGTAGTACTGTTAATGGCCAGGTGTGGCATGGTCTTTGGCCATAGGTGACACTGAAGCTGTCTCAGTAATTATCTGTGCAGTCTGGGTTTGGTCATTATGTGCCCAGTCACCTTGCATTTTGACTATCCAATGGCCAGGAGCTGCATGCCTTGCTGAGGCAGATTGCAGGACAGTTACCATGGGTCAAACTGAAGCATCCATAGAGTAAAAACATTTGCCACCAGACACCTGAGCAATAAAGCCTGCATCCTATCTTTTTACTCCATGTCACTGTACAGATGTTGTATATCATCACACAAGTCATAAAACACAATCATCTCCACTAATACTGTATAAAAGATGTTTGTGCCTGGATCACTGAATTTCATGCTCAGTGATTAATATCAAGTGTTATATCCAAATCAGGTATAGACCTGGAGTCATGACAGCAGCACTACCTTTTCATAGGAAATGTGCATTTTATATTGTTAGAAAAATATGTATTTAAATATATGTGAAATACTAGTTTAAAAGCAAGGTAGTTTATAATGCATTTTATTCTATTAATCATATAAAAGAAGGAATAAATTCATGTGTAAATGCAAGTAGCTTTTGAAACTGCAGTGTGCTTTGACCCCTGACCCTGGCAGCTGCCAGCTCAGCAAGCTTGATGTTTATGCTTTTCATAAGTGATTATCTGCTGGGTCAGGAAATTAAATGTGTAAATCTTCCGCTCCTTCCTGATAAGATAACTTGTCCTTATAAATAATTAAATCTTCCTTTCCTGATGTAGTAACTTGCCCTTGTAAGATAAAAACACAGCTGGTGGGAAAGTGAAACAGTGAACAAAGAGGTGAATTTAAAGACTGAATCTGCTATTGTATTCGAACTGATATGAGACCTTTAAGAAGTAACTTTACAGAAAGACATTATGACTGACCAGCTGGATAGCAAGGCCATATTGTATCTAAAGGAAAAGTTTTTTTTTTAGATGCACTGCATCAGCATTATTAGATGAATAGAATACTGTTAGTAAAAGTGATGTAGATGCCTTGTGACTAACCACGTCAGTAAGGTGGGCATAACTTGAATGCAAACACTATAAAATATTCTGTACTTCCTGCATCATGTCAGACAAAATTCTGTACTTGTATGGTTTTTTGCCTCCTGGTGTACACTAATAAACTTTTGAATCCGAACCTCCTGTGTATTGAATTCTGATTTTTTATTTAACAGTTTGGTCCTTCGAGCCAGAATTCCCTTGGTAAGCTGCAGATCAGAGCATTGTGGTGGTCGAATACTGCGCAGGAGAAGTTACCGAAATGGTTCTTCTTGAATGAAAAGACCTCCGACTGAATTGTCGTGTGTAAAGAGGCTGGCCACTTTCTGATCTGTGGCCGAAGAGCGGAATTTGAAAATTTTCAAAACCAGGAGGCTCAGGTAGGAAGAATTTGCCTTTTTTCTGTTTTAGATCAGGGACTAGGTTACAGTATATTGTTGTCAAGATTTGTTTTTGCAGATCAGGGACAAAAGGAAGTACTGTATATTTTGTCATAGATCAGGGTAACAGAATAAGGTAGACAGTTATTCTAGATAAACTGTAAACAGGAACTAAGAAATTGACATCACGTGATAAAAAAGAATTACGTAACATTTTCTTTGACATGGGTAATCAGTGCACTAAAACCTCGCGAGATCCGCCCCTAACCGAAGACGCAAAATACATGCAATTACAGCGTGCTGATAATGTTAAGTATTATACGAAATGGGTTAACAAATATGAATTTGATGGTAAACTAGATAAACTTACACTAGTTAAACTCCTTAAACAGCTTAAATCTGATGCAGGAGGTCAGGCAAAAAAGCAACGCCAACTAGGCATACCTCAAGCACACAGGTGGATTGAGGAAGCAAATCATAGGGAACAGAAGCTTAAAAATTCAAAAACATTATTTTTAGACAAAGAGGATAATAACTTGGTAATAGCTACAGCTCCTCCTCCTCCTCCCTTACCCCCTCCCTTACCCTTTTCAGGATATGAAGCGAGTGGACAAGCTGGTCCGCCTCCGCGTTATCCTGAAGTTTCAGTAAGACCACAACCATTTGTTAGAGATCCTATTGAGACTAGGTCCCGAACATGTAAAACACATAGGGATACAGAATCATACCAAATAGAGAGAAATCTACAGGATGAGAGTGAGGAAGAAATATGCCCACTTATAGAAGTTCCAAATCCTCAGGCAGGACAGGAAGGGCAAGACCCAACACTCTTAGTATATAAACCATGGACACCGGAAGATATCCGGAAGGCTACTGAGGGAATCCTCCATCCGAAAGTTAATTTTAAGAAATTTTTAGAAGATTTACAAGGCATGAGGTTAAGTTACCACTTGAATGGGGAAGAAGTAGAAAAAGTAGTAAGACAAATTATAAAGTCCAGATTGGCACATGATTTGTGGCACCTGGAATCCTCGTAATGCAGAACTTAGGCCACTCCCACATAGTGACGCAGAGTTAGACAACAGAGTAAAAGGTCTGACAGACTGAATCTCTGAGAAATGGAAACTAGAGCAGACTGGACTTGCATTAATCAATGCATACAACAGGAAAATGAGACAATAGATGGATATTATGCTAGATTATTAGAATGTTTTAATAATCATAGCGGTATGTCGGTTCCTGAGAACCAAACGAATGATTCCCCGTATGAACAACAATTAAAAAATGCATTTTTGAAAGGTTGCATTGCACCTATTAGTAGCTTCATTACGAAGCATATGATAGATCATCGAACAGGGAAGCTACAAGCCTTACTGGAATACGCTAGACATGCTGAGAGACATTTTAATAGCAAAAAGAAAAAGAAGGCGCAAATCTTCACTGCTGAAGACAGAGCAGAAGTATTTGTATTACAGTCAGGTAAAAAGGGCAAGAAGAATGCCCAGGGAAACAAACAGTCTGATAAACGATCAGAAGATTTTGAAGAATCAAGTGCGGAAAGAAAGGGCATCTAGCTAGGGACTGTAAACAAAATAAGAAAGCAACAACGGAAGATAAAGGGGATGAGGACTGACTATATGATAGTGAGGATACATCATATGAAAGTCAGGAATCACCAGTAACAGCTAGAATAGAAAAGACAAATGCCAATGTAGTAAAAGGAGTAGAGGAAGTACAAATTGACTTAGACGAAAATGGAAATGAAATTTTAGATTTAGCATTGTTGAGCCTGGAGCTCTACCTAGCAGATACAAAACCGGAAGTGACACTTCTGGTGTAGGGAAGGGAAGTAAATTCCTGTGTGACTCAGGAGTGTCACGGACTTTGATACACCCCTCCAAGTTACAAGAACATTCCGAATCACCTGATTATATACTAGTGAAAGCAGCAAATGGACAGCTATACAGGGAGCCTCTCTCCCATGATATAGCAATAACTGACCCTGTTTCAGGTATGACCCAGAGTGTCTGCAAAGTGTCCAGTAAATCTATTGGGCAGGGACCTTATGCAGATATTTGGCATAGCAGTAGTTCCAACTGTACAAGGTATGGAGGCACAGAGACAAATGGATACCTTTGTAGTGCGATCGGAGGGTGAAACTTTTTACTGGTACAGCCAGTACCTAGTCACGACTGGTCCAGTGGCAGTAACCGAGGAACTGATGAACATAGCCATCAGTAAAGCCCCCTCCCTTGACACTGATCGACAGCATTTGTTACACTGTACTATATATTACTGTACCACACCAGGACCTGATAGAGAGTATGAGCATGAACTGTTTAGAAATCATGCAACTAGATTGGTTTTGAGTACTTTGTACTGGGATACAGAGGGGAACAGCGTAGTTAGCTGTTCATTACCTCAAGAATTCCTTGCATTGTATAGATCAAATTGATTGCCACATGTCAGCTTGACAAAGAACAAAAGTGACAAATGGGCAGACTTAGGAGAAAAAGTAACAAGATGGGAGAAACAGACTGATTTAGAACTGTCAGAACAAGGGATACAAAAACAAAAACTGAATTGGTTGACACAGACACATCCAGCTGTACACTTGCAATCTAGCGAGGACAGCTGATTAGCATTTTTATTAGAAGAAGAAGAAAAGGCCTTATGTGAAATTCCAGCAACTCTTTGGTCAACAGGCAAGTCAGATGTAGGACTTATTCGAACAGCAGGACCAGTTAAAATTACCCCAAAGTCAGGTTTCAGACCACAGAAAAGACAATACCCTTTGAGAAAGGCTGCAGAAATAGGAATTAAGCCTATAATAGCAGCATTACTCAAAGAAGGAGTACTGGTAGAATCTCCTGATTCACCACGTAATACACCCCTATTTCCTGTTAAAAAAGCAAACGGGGAATGGCGGATGGTACAAGATTTACAAGGTGTAAATAATACAGTAATACCTAGAGTACCTACGGTGCCAGACCCACATACCTTGTTAAATGATTTAGAACCGCAACAGAAGTATTTCTCTGTGGTAGATATTAGCAATGCTTTCTTTTCAATACCTATACATCCTGATAGTCAATATTGGTTTGCATTTACATTTCAGGGTAAAAGGTATACGTATACTCGACTACCACAGGGATATTATGAGAGCCCAACAATATTTGCGCAAGAAATGGCTAGCAATCTGGCAGGGTTTACCCCACCGGGAGGTAGTCAAATTCTACTTTATGTAGATGACATCTTACTAGCAGCCCCCACCCAGCAACAGTGCAGGGAGGATACTGTAGCATTATTGAAATTTTTAGCAATACAAGGGCACAAAGTAAACAAAAGTAAGTTACAACTTTGGAGAAAACAAGTTAGATACTTGGGATATGTAATATCCAATGAAGGTAGAATACTAGATGAGGAAAGAAAAACAGCAATTTTGCAAGCACCCAAACCAACAACCAAGAAAGAAATTATGTCTTTCTTAGGTACAACTAATTTTTGTCAGAGCTGGATATCAAATTATGCTTTGGAATCTGCTCCACTGACTGATTTGATATATAAGACACCAATGGCAGCACAATATATTTTACAATGGACAACAGAAGCAGAAACGGCTTTCTGCAGGTTGAAGCAGTTGATAGCTTCTTCATTAGTTTTAGGACTTCCAAATTATCACAAACGATTCTTTCAGACTGCAGATTGTAAGCAAGGGTATATGACATCAGTATTGACGCAACAACATGGGGACAAGCAACGCCCCATAGCCTACTATTCATCACAGTTAGACCTAGTGGCGCGATCTTTGCCTCACTGTGTACAAGCAGTAGTTGCAGCCGCAATGGCAGTGCAGGCTTTGGCCTCAGTGGTGTTATTCCACCCTCTCACATTGAGAGTGCCTCATGCAGTTGCAATAATTTTACTGCAAGAGAAAATGGCATACCTTTCTCCTGCTAGACATCTTTCATGTATGACTATACTGCTGAGCCAACCTCATATGACAATTGAATGATGTACGACATTGAATCCATCAACATTACTTCCAACTCCTGCAGAGGGCACACCACACAGCTGCCTGCAGGAAATTGAACAGTTAGCTTTACCTAGACAAGATCTTACAGATATGCCCATGGATAATGCCGAGGTGACATATTACATGGACGGCTCATGCAGAAGGGGCCCTACAGGGAAGAATCTGGTGGGATATGCAGTAGTTACAGACACTGAAATTTTAGAAGCTCAATCCTTACCACACGGCTTATCTGCACAAGCAGCAGAGTTGATAGCTTTGACAAGAGCATGTACTTTAGCAAAAAACAAGTGTGTAAACATATATACTGACAGTCAGTATGCTTTTTCTACAGTACATGTATTTGCACAACAATGGAAAAATAGAGGAATGATAACATCCAGTGGTAAACCTATTAATCATGCGCAATTTATTTTGGAGTTATTAGAATCTATTCAGTTACCTACCAAAGTAGCTATTTGTAAATGTGTAGCTCATACAAAACAGCAGGATAGGATTTCGATAGGCAATGCACAAGCTGATGCGGCTGCAAAGCAAGCAGCCTCAGACTCAGAAACTTTATTTTTGAACGAGGAATTACAACCCTCTGAGATTTTAGATTTAGACATGTTAAAAACAATGCAGATGCTTACTACAAAAGCAGAAAAACAAAAATGGGTAAAACGAAGTGCAATTCTTGAGAATGGACTGTACATTTCCAAAGAGAAAAAAAACTATATTGCCATCTAATTTATTTAGATATGCAGCTTTGTTGAGCCATGGGCAGAGCCATGTCTCAACAGGGGGGATGGTACAGTTAGTAAATCGAATATTCCAAACATATGGATACATAAACTACACAAAAAAAAATTTGTGCAGCTTGTCATACTTGTAACAAGCATCATGCACAAGGAGCATTTAAAACCAAGCAAGGAAGTTTTCCTATACCACCATACCCGTTCCATACCATTTGTATGGATTTCATAGAATTAAATAAATGTGAAGGGAAAAAGTTTTGTTTAGTTATTATAGACATGTTTTCTAAACGGGTAGAAGCTTTTCCAACCAAAAACCCGGATGCAGCAACAGTGGCAAAAGCCCTGATAAAAGAAGTAATTCCTAGATTTGGCATTCCGGAAAGGATTTATAGTGACAACGGCACACATTTTGTGAACCAGACAATCCACCAGCTTGGGAGATTTTTTGGTATCTCCTTAAAGAACCATTGTGCCTACCACCCACAATAAGCAGGACGGGTGGAAAGGTACAATGGTACCCTAAAAAGTAAACTTAGGAAGCTAGTAGAGGAGACCCAAAAGAATTGGATATACT
Source organism: Protopterus annectens (assembly GCF_019279795.1). Taxonomy (NCBI): domain Eukaryota; kingdom Metazoa; phylum Chordata; order Ceratodontiformes; family Protopteridae; genus Protopterus; species Protopterus annectens. Next base: position 910,961,798 of record NC_056725.1, read on the forward strand.
GTCTGCCTTTAGCACTACTGAGTATGAGAACGGTTCCAAATGCAAAGGGTTTGACTCCCTTTGAAATGCTTTTTGGGAGAGCATATTATGTGCCTCAGTGGAAAGCTCTCATGCCTGCAGAGCAGGAGGCTGACAGTTCGTTATCAGAATATATGAAAAAATTGTTAAAGAATAAATCTGTTTTGCAGTTTAACTCTTTTTCAGATAAGGAACAGACCAGAGTCGTGGGCCCTGGAAGTTGGGTTTGGCTGAAAGTGATGAAAAGGAAAAACTGGGCGAGTCCAAAGTGGGAAGGTCCATACCAGGTTCTGTTGGCAATGCCTACTGCAGTTAGAGTAGCCGAGAGGACGTCCTGGGTTCATTTGACGCATTGTAAACCGGTAAAGAACTTTCAACTTGATAAAAACTTTGAGACTGATACACAACCACACCGAGATGGCCAAAAAAAAAGTGAATAGAAGTTTAGATCAACCCCGGAGATGCTGCATAATCATTTTGTTGTGTGTACATTTATTAACTGTAATTGTGACAATTTTTCTCTTGCTGTGGTTCATCCTACACACAACCACACAAGTGAAAGTGGGAAGGCGTGATGAAACGTCTATAGACTGGCATCCAAATTTTAACACATACCTGGCCATGAAACGTGTGTATGCAGAGACTATGAACATTTCAAATTGCTGGGTTTGTACAGCTATACCAACAGCATATGGAGGACTGATAATGTCCGCTGTCCCTTTGGGGATAAATGAGACTTGGGAGAATTTACTTTTCGACACAGGAACTGTGAGATCACAGGACAAAATAGCTTTATTTTTACCTGTCACACAAAAAGGAGTTGTATGTTTCTATAAAAATGACACCCTCCAGGTGGGCTGGAGCAATTGCAATATAACCATATCTTACCGATGTTATATTAAGAATGGTAATGGCAATACTTTTTGCAATACTAATTATGACTCTTATTTAAACTCATTGAAAACGACTATGAGTGACATTCAAAAAAATTCAGTTTTGTTTAAACAGTTGTCAGTTATAGATCAAAAAATGTTTCATGCAGGGCTAATGCGTATTAGTACTAAAGTAGAAAACTGTTATTTTATTTGTGGGAAAAAAGGCATATAAATGGTTACCTGAGAATTGGTTCGGCAGTTGATTTTTAGGTTATCTGGTTCCAGCAATAAGACATACTGCAGAATTACCTTTGGGTAAGATACGGAACATAAGAGAAACAGCTCGAAAATCTGAAGGTCCAGTTAAGAAACCTGTGAATCCAGTTGGGAAGATCGAAGCTGGTTGGAAAGACCATAATTCAGTAAAAGACAAAAGTGAATTGACTCAAATGGACTTGAGTGACAGTGTTATATCCTGGGCAGGAATATTACCAGCCTATGGAGCAGTCAAATCGATCTGGGAGCTGAGGAAGTTGTCGAAACTTCTTGAAGTAATGAGTAATGCAACTTTTTCCACCCTAGAATTGGTGACTGATGAACTGAATGCAATGAGAACTGTTGTGCTACAAAATCGGATGGTTCTTGACTTCACCCTAGCTGCAAGAGGTGGTACGTGCGCATTTATCAAATAAGAATGCTGTGCTTTTATCCCTGACAATCACCACGAGATAAATAATCACCTAGAGGTAATTCTGCAAGTATCAGCCATGACTGAACCAGGCCCAAACCCACTGACGGACTTTTTCCAGAATCTATTTGGGGGGTGGGGTTCCATCCTAATGAACATTCTAATTGCTATTTGTGTGGGTATACTCCTAATAGGAGCATGTGTTTGCTGTGGAATTCACTGCATGAAAAGATTAATCAAAGATTTTGTTGATGTATCTGTTACTGAAACTTTCTACCAAGATATTGAAATTTGAAAGATTGATTTCAGATGACACTTTTTCTGAAGTATAGATTAAATGACTCACCTAGCTGAAAACCCTGAGTGGGAAAGGCTAGGAGATGAAATGACACTATGCATATTTCAAAATAGAATAAAAAGTATTAATAGGGGGGAAAATGTTAGAAAAATATGTATTTAAATATATGTGAAATGCTAGTTTAAAAGCAAGGTAGTTTATAATGCATTTTATTCTATTAATCATATAACAGAAGGGATAAATTCATGTGTAAATGCAAGTAGCTTCTGAAACTGCAGTGTGCTTTGACCCCTGACCCTGGCAGCTGCCAGCTCAGCAAGCTTGATGTTTATGCTTTTCATAAGTGATTATCTGCTGGGTCAGGAAATTAAATGTGTAAATCTTCCGCTCCTTCCTGATAAGATAACTTGTCCTTGTAAATAATTAAATCTTCCTTTCCTGATGTAGTAACTTGCCCTTGTAAGATAAAAACACAGCTGGTGGGAAAGTGAAACAGTGAACAAAGAGGTGAATTTAAAGACTGAATCTGCTATTGTATTCAAACTGATATGAGACCTTTAAGAAGTAACTTTACAGAAAGACATTATGACTGACCAGCTGGATAGCAAGGCTGTATTGTATCTAAAGGAAAAGTTTTTTTTAGATGTACTGCATCAGCATTATTAGATGAATTGAATACTGTTAGTAAAAGTGATGTAGATGCCTTGTGACTAACCATGTCAGTAAGGTGGGCATAACTTTAATGCAAACACTATAAAATATTCTGTACTTCCTGCATCATGTCAGACAAAATTCTGTACTTGTATGGTTTTTTGCCTCCTGGAGTACACTAGTAAACGTCTGAATCTGAACCTCCTGTGTATTGAATTCTGATTTTTTTATTTAACATATATGCATTGTGGGCTGGAGACGCATGATAAACTTAGGTGTAGACTCACAGGGTCAGTATGTTTTTCATGTTCTGGTGAGGTTGTGAGGTTTGCTTTTATCTCCTCATGGACCTCTTACAAAGGGGATATGGGTGATGTCTGCCAGAGCAGTATCACAGAATGGGCCACTTTGTCATCCAGCTGTGCTCTGTGCATGGTGCCATTATCTTCATCATCCATAGATGACCTCCTGCTATCAGACATGTGCTATCCTGTTGCACCTATCCTTTCTTCAGTAGAACTGTGAAAGCATGAACACATGATACTTATGGCAGTAGTCATATATATATATATACCTCCCATGGCATAATGTTGAGCAATAGAATATGTGAATTACATATGGACACATATGTAACCTGAAGTATAGGTGGCTGCAGTTGTAACCCTGAGGTATTTGATGGTCCAGGACGAATCAGTCCTACCACAAATGCAATGTTCTGTATCATATGGACTTGCAGTAGGTAGAAATAATCTGATGCATTCCTTTCTGACACTAGGATAGGCATTGCCAGAACAGATCTCACATCCAAACCACCAGTATGTGTGAGAGTTGATTCTGTTCCCCAAACAAGGACACCTTAATTAAGCAATTGTACCCTTAACCATAAAATTCCCTAAATTCCTTGATCACTCCTAAACTTAAATTTTCCTCCCACTCCCCAACATTAAGCTCCTAGCTCACTCACTAAACCTACATTTCCAGATTATTGCCTAGACCTAATCTCAAACCCTTCTCCCTACAAATAACCCTTAATTCCTCTGTTAATACAACTAATATCTCAGCTCACACCACTTCCCTGCCCCCCCCCCATGGCTGCTGCTCTTATCTTACTCAAACATGGCTACCTGTTCAAATAACATATAGCAGCTTTACTTTAGCCAAATGGCTGCCACATCTTAACCAAACACATAGCTGAGTTTGAAAAGAAATGTAAGTCCATATAAAATGAGAGACAGACTGACAGCCATATAAGTTTTGGGTTATGAGACTAATCTGTGAGCAGCTGGGACTTCAGCACTTGTATACCCAAAATGTTGAAGGTATGCAACAAAACTTTATAAACAATGTTTATTTTAGTTTTGTAACTAACATGTAATATTTTGCTTTCATTTTAGTGTCTAGAGACTGCTTTATTTGAAAGTATGTTTTTTGTTTATTTCAGAATATATATTTATTGACTTTCTGAGAGGACAGGTGATCCGCTGTGGTGACCCCTAACCAGGAAAAGCCAAAAGAAGAAGAAGAAGAAGAGTGCTAATGAGGGAATGTAGCTTAAAATTACTTAGAGTGCTAGTGAGGGACTGTAACTCATTTTGTAAATATGTAAATATATATTTTAGTCTGTAAAAATATTGATATGTTCATCTCAAAATATGGTAGTACTACTAATTTCTTCACGTCTTGCCTGTGTTTTCATGTCTTACTGTTTTAAGGTTTACAAGCAAGAAAGGCACACAACAGATTAATAAGCAAGAAAGACACACAACAGATTAATATGTATATATCATGTTTTTTGCACTTCTGCTTTGTTTCACTAACGTTTTTGTATAACTCATTTTGACCATATTTTTGACTCAAATGTTTGATTCTCTGTAAACTGTTTGTGATTTTTTGGAGCTTTTCTCCTTGGGTTCCACTGAAAATGGGCCACAAGCCCAGGTGGACCAACCCGGTTAACAAATGTCAATAAATAAATAAAATGAATAAATGTTTAAGTGTGTTGTTTGTTTATATTTCATCTGCTTATACACATGGGGAAGAAAAGTTAAATAAGTCATTTGGCTAGAATTAGGATCCAGAAACAATCTATGTTTTCTCTATAGGTCTAGTTCTCAGTTAGGTAAATGGCAAGTCTGGTATCTCATGGATCTTCATCCCCATCATTTTTCTCAGTGCAGTAGCACGGCACATAAAACCTTTCAAATCTGTGCTGTATGAGATCTCTGATAGCATCTCTGGATGTGCCCTCCACCCACCAAATCAATCTATCTTCTTCAGTAATGGTGAAAATGTGTGAAAATGCTTTATTCACATTGTAGGTTTACATGTACCTTGCACTTATTGCACCCATTTTTGAGGCTAGCTAGGGTTCTTTTCATTTCCTCACTACAGCTACAGTAACTTATCTTTTTCAGAACAGTCAGTCTGTGCAAAACTTCACTTGCTAGTATGGAATGATCCATTCTTGAACAGTTTTACCTCTCTTGCACTCCTCCACCTCCCTTGAAACATACCACAATGTATTGTGCAGCTGTGTGTAAACAGTTTTCTTTTCTGTTGGAAAACTTATTTCTGTGATTGGAAGGGTCTAAAGTCCCCCACTAGAGCTGATAATAATGATAGTTTGCTAAGAAAGCAGGTCAAAAGAAACTAGTTTTGCACTTCTGTAAGGTGCAATTATTTTCTGCAACTTATATTACTATCAAACATGACACGCAGTGCATAGGTCACAACCTATAACTATGTCTCATGTGTACTTACATGTACTTTCTGCTGTGGATGATTTCTGTGAATGAGTTGCTAAGTGGCTCCTTTCATAGGGAAAGGATTTCGGCAGTCCGTGGTTTCGATGGAATGGCATTTCAAAGAAGTGGCATCACTCCACTTGGATTTGATGAAATGTGTTTTTGTGGAAAGAAGGTAGACCCATATATACTATACATATATATATATATATATATATATATATATATATACACACACACACACACACACACACACACACACACACACACACACACACACACGCGCGCGCGCGTGTGCACATGCACACGCACACACACACACACATGTGTGCACATACACACACACACACACACACACACACACACACACACACACACACACACACACACACACACACAAAGTATATATATATATTTATTATAATAATGCTATTATTCATCAGTGAGATTAGGTTATCATTCATCGACATACATTACATCAAATTCTGCACATTGAAACCTACAATAACCAAAACCAGAAATTACAGAAATGAATTAGCTAGTATTGCTGCATTTATGTCCTTTGTATTTCACCACTTTTTGAAGTTACATCAAACAGCTAGACCATTCCACAAACAAAAATGTTTTAGAGATTGGTGACTCCATAGTGAGACACACAAATTTCCCACTCACTAGGCTGGATAAAAGTAGAGGGATAAAGGGTTTTCCATCAAGTGTCAGGATCTCAGATTTCTGAAGGACACTTAGAGCACTTGCACCAAACTATTACAGCTACAACATGGTAGCTGTGCATGTGGGAGGTGAATTACATTCAGAAAAATCCCTGAGATATATGCAAAGAGTCATGACTGAGATCTTTGCATAGCACAAATGCAGGCAAGACTCTGATACTGAGCAGAATCCTCCCTTCTCCATGATCAATGCCTAGATATTGGCTTCAATAACTGGTGTCATAGGGGGATCCAGTAGATGTTAACATGGAACGAGACGCTTGACAGTCCAACTGGCTTTGCAAAGAATGGTCTGCACCGTAATGACTTCTGCATACTTTCTAAAGCCCCTACTGCCCCAACAATGCATTTTTTAGACAAAGTTCAGTTAATGTACATTCCAGTGTGGAAAACTTAACAAAATCAAAACAGCATATAATTAGCATGTGTTTGCACAACTCCAGAAGTCTAAACAACAAGCTGCCTAACTTTGAGGCACTCCTGGATTTGGCAGGCATCCGTGTATGTGTAATCTGTGAAACATAGTTTAAATGCCAAGCAAGAACTTTCTCCTTACCTGTGTTTAGTGTCTACCATGTCTTCAGAGCCAATGGCAAAAGTAATGGTGTGTCCATATTTGTCAGAGACCATATTACCTCTAGACAGATTCCTAGAGCCCCATAAATCTGTTGAACTACAAATCACACTAAACAAAAGAAACTGTCTGTTTATTGCCCATTATAGGACACTTTCCATGGACCCAGAGTTTCACATCAGACTCCCACACATCATTGATGAACTCCACATAAATAAAGACTCCATCATTATAGGAGATTTTAATTACCCATCAAATGGCTGAAGTTCCTACACCTGCTACATAGGATATGCACATGCTTTTTACATATAATAAATAAATAAAAACTCAATGGACCAAATTGTTCCTAGCCTATTTAGAGGTCAAAATATTCTTGATCTGGTACTTACAAATGTAGCATCATCACGCACAGATCCCCTAGTAATGTTCCCTCTGTGTAAGTCAGCTCATGATCTTATAAGCTTTTCCCTCAAACTATCTAAACCTCTTTAAACCAATATATCATAATTTAAAGATTCAAAGTTTTCAAGTGCACAAATCTTCTCAAATTCTATGGTGAAGTCTTAAAATTCAGTTAGAGCAACATCACCCTAGACACCATCTCAGCAGATAGATTAAAAAAGCAGTTTTATAGGTTCATAGGTTCATAGGTTTATACTAGGCTATCTGCCCTAAGGCATTTATAAGCCTAGCCCAAAGTTTTGTGGCTTACGCCACCCCTTATGTTAAAAAATACTGTGCCCATTAGTTTGTTGTGCCTCTGTCCAGCAGTGACACAGAGATGATTCCCGGGGTAAACCTACGATTTCCCATCCACCGGTCAAGATTTCTCTTGAACAGAGCCAGCGAGGTGCTCTGCCTCACATGGACTGGGATTTTATTCCACAGCATAGGGAGTCTCTGGGTGACAAATCTATCCCTCCAGCATGTCCTATTTATATCCATGCTAAGGTTTAATTTGCTTGCTCTAGTGGATCTGGTAGATTTGGATTTTTTGAGGTGGAGCATGTCCATTAATTCCGGGTTGGACATGGCCTTGTATGTCAGGCACAGGTCACCTCTGAGCAGGCGGTATGCGACTGAATAGAGCTGGAGTTTCTTCAGTCTGGCAGCATATGACAGATTTTGGAGTCCCTTTATCCTTTTGGTGAGGAACTTTTGGGGTCTCTCCAATTGCTGCAGGTGTCGGGTGAGATATATCCCAAATGGGGCATTGTACTCGATCATTGGTCTGATAAGTGAAGAGTACAGGGGAACAATGACCTCACTTGATCTGGATGTGAATCCCTTCATGATCAGGTGGGCAATGTAGAAGGTCTTTCTAACCACTTTAGCAATGTGAGTGTCAAAAGAAAGGCCACTGTCAACCTGGGTCCCCAGGTCCCTGATAACCTCTTCTGTGCTTAATGGATTGCCACCTATATGGTAGCTTGGGGTTACCTTGTTTTTCCCGAAGGGTATGACTGTACATTTTTTGGCATTTAACTTCAGGCCATGGCTTTGGCACCAGCTATCAGATTCCGTGAGACCCCTCTGAAGGATATCTGTGTCCAATGTACTTTCCACTATGGCACCCAGTTTGCAGTCATCTGCAAACTTTGTCAGCCATAGTCCTCCTATGTTTGCCTGTACTTCTGAGAAGTAGATGCCGAACAACAGGGGGCCAAGGACTGAGCCCTGTGGGACACCACTTGTGACAGGCTTGGGGTCTGACATGGCGCCAGCAACTCTAACCCTGTGGGTTCTGTCCTTTAGCCAGTTTGCAACCCATCTTGTGACATATGGGTTTACATTTAAGCTGGTAAGTTTCTCAATAATACCCGAGTGGGGTATTGTGTCGAAAGCTTTTGCAAGGTCAAGGTAGGCTGTATGGACTGCCTTTCCCTCATCAATGGCCTTGGTGACTGTTTCAAAGAAGTCGACCAAGTTCAAAGGCATGATCTGCCCTTGACAAAGCCAAACTGGGTCGGGTCCAATGTCTGCAAGTCCCCTATGTCTTTGTTTATGAGTTCCATTATGATCCTCTCCATAGCTTTGCAGACCAGGCTTGTTAAGCTTATGGGGCAGTAATTACCAGGGTCCGTAGAGGCACCGCCTTTGTGGAGTGGGACCACAGTTGCCATACGCCACTCCTTGGGCACGTATCCTGTGGTAAGGCTAAGATTAAACAGCTGCCTTATATGCGGGTTTAGTTCCTCGTTGAGTTCATGTAGCACACAGTCGGGGATAACATCCGGTCCCATTGATGCTGTGTTTTTAGCTTTAGAGAGAGCAGCTTTCACCTGCGCATTTGAGATGTCTGGGAGGCTACACTCCACTGGGATAGTTATCTCTCCTTTTGGGAGGGAGAGGGGGTTGAAATTTGCACTGAACCTGTCTGCCAGTATGTTGGCAATGTCTGTGGGTTCAGTGATTTTTGTATCATTTTGGACTAATTCTGTGCATATCTGTGAGTTTTCACCCAGGTTTCTAACATAGCTGAAGAAGGCCTTATGATTGTCTTTTGAATCTATTGCAATTTTTCTCTCAAAGTTGGCCTTGGATGATTTTATGAGTGCTCGCATTTTTTTACTAATAATGATCAAGGGTGTCTTCTCTTTTATGGATTTTGCACTATCATGTAACAGCTTTCTCCTCTTATTGTAAAGTTTGTTTATGGCTGGGGTCCACCAGACTGGACTTTTGCCCTTGGTGGAAAGAGTCTTGGTTTTATTAGGGTTATTTATGCTCACATAAATAAATGTATAGAATTTGCAGTTCCATCTAAATCCAAATACTATGGGACATTTAAAAGCAAAACACCCTAGTAATTCACTAACATAAATAAAATCTCTATTAAAAAGGGAAAAAACTTCACTACACTATACAGCGGATCTAAATACATCCAAGTCAAGAAGATATTAAAAATTTAAGAAAGACTGTTGGACCTTCTAATGTACCCCATGAATTCAGGCTGGCATCTGAAGCCAAGAAAATAAAAAAATATTCTCCTTGTTATGTTAGAAAACTAAGAAACAGCACTCAACAATGTACAGATCTCATGCTGAATGGTAAAACCTATTTAGACCCAGTGGACATTGCCAATTTAGTACAAAATGTACTCCTGAGATGACTACCAATGCCCCGAGATCCCCATATTTTTCAAACCCACCATATTCACTATAGCGCATGTACTAAAAGTGCTGTCCAAAATTAATAACTCTTCCCGCATGATTCGAGGTAGCATTCCACTCTGTTTGTTTAATTGTACTAAACATGCCATGATGGAACCTTTCCATAGGCTATTTATTCTGAACTTGGCAACAGGCTCAGTCCCAGAAGTATGGTATGCAACATTTGTGATACCACTCTATAAAGGTGGTTACTATCATCCCCAGAAAATATAGGCCTATTAGCTTGATGAATCAAATTTGTAAGGCTATGAAACATATTATAACAGATTTTATTAACACTGACATTAACAATCTCATCAGATTTGATCTGTTGCAATTTGGTTTTGTAAAAGGTAGATTCTATGTAGTAAAACTGATAAATTTCTTCACAAAAGTAACACAAGTTATTGATAGTGGTCACACTGTAACATAACCTACCTTTATTTGGCCAAGACATTTGATGCCATCCCCTCATGCTAACATAATTAGTAAACTAAATTGCATTGCAAATAGACCCCTGTGTGGTAAGATAAATAGCACATTGCCTAAAAGACAGACCCCACATTGTGCAATGGCAGAGACAGCATCAAAGAACATGAAGATGATCAGTTGTGACCCACAAGCCTCAGTACTTCCCACTTTCGTTAAATACTTACTTCTCTGTCATATAGACTAAAAATCAAGACCTACGGTTAACCAAGTTACCAGATGACTGCAAACTAGGAGTGATTGTCAAATCCCCACCTGACACAGATGTGCTCCAGCAGGAACTTAATGCCTGGTGAATTGAAATTGCCTTAAATTAAATGCTGAAAATATAGAAGTGTTACATTTAGTTTTCTGGAATCCTCAGGCTTTTACACTGCAGTTTTCTGTTTATGTTTCTCTCAGAAACTTGCTACATCCACCCAAAATGTTTAAGCAATAACTTCTAAGTTTCTTTTTTAACTGCTGCCTTGTGATTATACTCAAAATTACAGGTAAATTATGTGCATTTCTACAACATAGTCCCCACTGCTACATTAAATTTATATGCAATCAGCATTAAATTAAACAAATCTGACTATTTGAATAAATACTTACTATACATATTTTACTCCCTACCAAATAAGAACCATAAAGTTTATTTTGGTCACTGTTTCACTTGATTGCATGTTATCCATTGGGTACCATTAACAGCTCAGTCAAGTAAGAAACATCTTAGCTATACAACAGATGCACGAAAAGCAATTCCAGCCCAAAGATTGTTTACAACAAACATGCATCTGCAAAAAAGGCCTGTTCAACAAAGAAATATGGATGCAGTAATTGCACTCAGATACCCTATTTTTATATGAAATCTAGCTCAAGCCAGACAGAGCAGATGATATATAATGCTTCTCAAAGGAAAGTTTCCCCTTAGAATAAAAATAGGCAAGGTGCAGGTGTTGCAGCTATATTTTAGGGGAAAAAAAACCTGCATCTGGCTCTGACCGATCAACAGCCTTTTTCCATTAAAGTAGTAGAAGCAATGATTATGTCATTTTAAATAAAACTTGCAAACATTAACACGTGATAGGCCTTGTAACGCTCCATTGTTTATATCACATGCAATAGATGAATCACACTAGCAGCTAACTTGAACATGTAATGAAATAACAGTTTTAGGAGATGTCAACATAAGCTGTGCATTTATTCTGATCTCTCTTCACTTTTAAATGTAAATGATTATTTCTTAGCAAAACTAAATACAAAAATGTCAAAATTCATAAATCTTTAGAAACAGTTTCTATGTACTTTTAAACACTCATCTTTTTCAGACCACATCATGGCTTCAGAAACCATGTCAAACCGAATCAGTGATCATATACCTATGTATGCCATTAGATATGCTGACAACGTTCTTATAAATCCAACTACTGCTTCTACTAGAACCTTGAAAACTTTCTTCAGACTTGGCTATTTGAATTTGGCATGACAATTTCTGTAATTATTAAGTCCATTGGGCTTGCTGTTCCTTTGTGAGCATCTGTACAGTTAGCTTTTTCGTTTGGAAGATGTTTTGTGGCTGAAATAGATGTTTGCACATTTTCCTGAAATGGTAGAGGTGATCCTTTGTTTGTTTTTTCAATTGTTTATTGGAGTTTGTTTTTTTATTTGTTGATTGGATTTTTAAATGATTTTTCTTGAGTTGATATGATTTCTTATTGCCAACTGAACATCTGGTACGTGACCTACCAACTTCAGTGTGCTTTTTTACTTGGATCATACCAGAATGTCTTTTATGTGTATGAGTTCTACATTTCCTGTTCACACCCTATTAAAATGTTTGGAATGTTATGTTTAAAAACCTGTTACCAAAGCTCATTAATGGCAATATTTCATGATATTCAGTGACTATTATTTTTGGTTCTAACTGCAAAATATCTTCGGTGCTTATTTCAGTTCTGGACATGAGCACTCACTATTTATTTCACTTTTAACTAAGAGTCACATTGCACTTCCCACTGTTCTAATAGTCATTCAGTTTTATATCTGGATTTATATAATCCAGCTAGTTTCAACTCTGAGGTTAACCCGCGGTGGTGGTGCTGCGGTAGCATTGTTGCCTCTCAATAAGACGCTGTCCGGTTCGATTCTCAGCTAGAGCTTCTTTTGCATGGAAATATGCATGAATGGGCATACCTTTGTTGAAGGTTGTGCATCAGGGCTGGTAACTCGGCACATAAAAATCAACTACCAATCATTAGCGGACTGGAGTTCCGCTGTGGCGACCCCTAACTGGGAAAAGCCGAAAGACACTACAACAGTTTCAACTCAGAGGTTATTACATTGTACATTGAGATTATGTAATTGTCTTACTAGTATGATTTATGACATCTAATTTGTTAAATTATTTTTATAACTTGTTGTATGTTATATTTTCATGAGACTATGGATTGAAATTCCATCAATTCATTTAACCAGGGATGTCTTAGCAGCTCACTGCTTTTTTCATTTGTAAAGAAGGATTCCTCAAAAATGTTTCAAAATTCTCAAGAGGCTTCGGATTTTGTTTTGACATATGGTGAACTGCCAGAAGTGGTCTGGTATTAATATTCCTGATCAGGGTACACAGACAATTGTATTAGTGTTTTTTCTGGCACACCTCAAAGCAAACTTTGCAGTGTTACCACTTTTTATTGTGCTGTGAGATGGACCCATGCTTCCCATTGGCTGTCACTGTCAGGTATCAGGGTATGACTCCCCTGCACTGGCCCAGTAATCAAGGAGCCTCAATCCTCATCACTAACACCAGTGAGGGATGTGCACATTGGGAGGATGACAAGTACATACCCAGTAAAGTACAATCTCTTAAGAGCACACAGTCAGTCTGGGGCTGGATTCTCCCTCTCTCTCCAGATCCCCAATAAGCAAGCAGCCACATGGTAGACATTCAGAGATTCATATCACAATAGTTTTATTTATTTTTTGTTAGCTTAGTTAGTCTGGGAGAGAAGGCAAGGATGTCAGCAGAGGAGTATGGCAAGCTGACAAGGAGCCAGTTGGCTGAGAAGTGCCAAGCCAAAGGACTGCGGCATGCCAACCTGACTAAAGTAGAAATTATTGCACCCTTAGTCACAGCTGTATTACAGACCAGCAACCATGAGGACAACTAGACTGGCCTTAGGGATGTACAACTCAGAAAATGGACAGTTCAACTTTGCCTCAGAGGACTTAAAAATCCATCTGTTGTTAAAGAGACTTAAATGGGGGGCCATATAGTTGGAACTAGAATCAGCAGACAGTGGCATTTGGAGACTGAAGAAAAGAGAAACCAATGGCAATAGAATCAGCAGAGAGACTGAGACATCTGGAAGCCGAAGAAAATGGGAGACTGAGACGTTTGGAAGCTGAAGAAAATGAGAGGTAGAGGCAACATGAAAAGGAGATGCTGACTCTTCTCAAGGGTCATGGAGGTAATGAGGAAGGGAGTAACAAAACCCCCAGAAGCAATAAAGGTCAGTAAATTTCTTCCACAATTTATATAGGGTGATAATATTGATAGTTTTATTCATATGTTTGAAAGGGTATGTAAACAGTATAATGTTGACCAAGGGCTCTGGGAAGGGTTCCTGACCCCCTTACTCCATGATAAAACTGTAACTGGTGTTTCTAAATTGTCTGATACTTATTGTTTAAATTATAATACTGTTAAAATTGTTTATTAGAATGTTTTCAGTTAACACCTGAAGCTTATAGGAAAAAGTTTTGTGAGCATAGATGCAAGCCAGATGAAACTGTGTGTGAACATATTGCTGAGTTAAGCACTTATTTTCAAAGTTGGGTGAGTGGGTGTCAGGTCACACCATTTGAAGGGCTGGCAAATCTTTTGGTGAGGGAACAAGCCCTTAGCACTTTGCCTGAGGACGTGAGAATCTAGTTAGAAGACAAGGAATGTAATACTGCAGAAGAGTTCAGGGAAAAGAGACACCTATACCTAGCAAGCAGGGCATCACTGCACAGGAAAATGATGCCCAGTGCTACCCATGGGTCTAAGGGAACCCATGGTGGGCAGCCTAAACTGCCTCAGCAGAGTTCCCACTGGTACAACTGTAGAGTTGAGTCCTTAGCCAGGGTTACAACCTTAGTCCTCCAACACTCTCTCTGTCCCACCACTGCTTCGTGTTCTTCCCCAAGTAGCTGACACACCCACACTCTTGGAGATTTGTTTGTAATAGGGAAAGCCACCACTTCAAGTACACGGCCAGGATCAAGGGTTAAATGTTTGAAATGTAACCAGTGGGGCCATGAAGCATATAGATGCCCACAAATGCAAGGTGGGGACAAAAGATGGGAGAGCCAGTAAGTGGGAATGACAGAATGCTAGCAGTAAGTTGTGTGGAGACAACAAGGGTACCAAACTACAACAAGATGCTGTAGCCTACTTTGGGAAACAGGCCACTGCTAAGAGAGACACAGCCTCTGACCTAACCATTGTGAAGCCTGCAATGGCTGAAGAGGAGCAGCACTTGCTTGGGTTGTTTACTCCAGTCAGAGCTCTAAGAGGGACCTCTTTCCTAATACCTTAGGCTAGAGTTTACCTTGACTGGGAGGGTTGAAAAGGAATCAAGCAAGTAAGTTTGTTTGAGGATATCCCTGCAGATGTCCTGATAGGGATGATTTTGATAATGCAGTACCTTGTGTGCATGCAGTTACATGCAGTCAGACTTGGAGACAAGCATGTGGGTCTGGTAGCCTGGGGGGACCCAGACAGACCGCACACTTGAAGCCAGGATTGGTGAGGTGGTTAATTCAGGAAGGAGAGCTACACTGTAGCAGTGAGACTGATAGGGAGCCACAGCTGCTTGTGGGTAATGATGTTTCCTTAGACAGAGTGACTGCAAAGGCAGAGGTGAGTAGTAGCACCCAGGCTGACAGTGAGACTGCTGTCAGGGGATACTAGACTTCCTGTGGAAGGGGAGCTGGGAAGGGTTACAAAGAAAGAGTTGAGACAGGTTCAGCTCTCAGACCCTACATTATAAGGCTTGAGGGGGGTAGCCAGTGATAGAAGGTGAGAGAATACAGTAGTTGGTAGTGCCAATAGCCTACAATTTGGCACTTTTAGCCATAGCCCATGACATTCCCTTTGCAGGTCATATGGGCATAAAGTGTACAAAGAGACGTATTATGCAGAACTTTTATTGACCTGGGATTTCCAGAGATGTAACAGGGTACTGCAGGACCTGTGAGTAGTGCCAAAAGGTAGGCAAGACAGGAGACAAGGTCAAGCCCCCATTGATGCTATTGCCTGTGATTGAGGAGCTGTTTCAAAGGGTAGCTATGGATATTGTGGGGTCTCTGAGTACTCCAAGTTCCACAGGAAAGAAATATATCCTAGTGGTAGTAGATTATGCTACCAAATACCCTGAGGCAGTGGCTCTGTCCTCCATTGAGGCAGAAAAGGTGTCAAATGCTTTGTTAGAGATTTATAGAAGGGTAGGTTTCCCAAAAGAAATACTGACTGACAGAGGTGTTAAGTTCATGTTAGTCCTGCTGGCTTCTGTGTGGTAGCACTGTGAGGTGAAGCACCTAAAGACCAACCAAACCACTACCACCAGACTAATGGTCTTGTGGAGAGGTTAAACCTTCAGGTAAACAACTTCTATTCTTCTCCCTAGCGCGGCTTTGGAACTCCCTGCCACCTCTCTTTCACACCACCCATAACCACTCCACCTTTAAATCCCTGCTACAGGCCCATCTTACATCCCTCTGGAAATGGTCCTGTTCTCACCTTGCATAACTCCCTTCAGCATTATACCCTATTTCTCACTTTGCCACCCTCACTCTACCTCTACTTTTTCCATCCTCTCTTCCCTCCTTTTTACACTCCACACTCTACATCTCTGTACTATTCTCTTTTCTCCCTCAAAACTTCTTCCTGCTTTCACCATAACTCTCATATTATACCTTTGCATATCTCCTTCACCCCTACTAATCTATTCCCATCATACAAACAAACACAATTTTAAATATTTGTAAATATGTACTAACAATCTTTTCCATATTTTCTTTTTTCTTTACTAAACGGTATTATATCACTGTATTACTCATTTGTTATTGACTTTTCTAAATTGCATAAGATCCTACATCTGTATAATGTCTTAACATCTACACAATGTCTGTATTATACTACCGTGTTACTCATTTGTTAGGCATTCTTCATATTTGTATAACTTCTGATGGAGCTTTTCTCCCCGGGACTCCATTGAAAACGGGCTCTTCTGTGTTTAATGGAGTATCCCAGTAAACAAACTGTAAAATAAATAAATAAATTAATTAAACTCTACACTAAAGACCATGCTATGGGCAATTGCAGACCAGTTTAAGAGAGTTGGATAAATATTTGCATCCTTTGCTGTTTGCATACAGAGATGTACCCCAGGAACCCAGAGATTTTTCACCTTTTGAGTTGTTATATGGGCATAGGGTGAGGGGGCATTTAGATTTGATAAATGATGAGTGGGAGGGTGTGAATCCCACAAGGAGTCTGTTGTGGCATATGTCCTAAACCTCAGAACAAGGATTAGGGAGCTCATAGGCTTGCTCCAGGAGAACCTGGCAGGAGCCCAACAGCAGGAAAAAGGTCTGGTATGACAGGAATGCTCAGGCCCACGTGTACGCTGTGGGACAGCAGGTTATGGTGGTCATTTCTGCCAGACACAATAAGCTGCAGGCAGCTTGGGAGGGACCCTTCAAAGTGGTAAGGAAGGTCAGTGATGTTAACTATATGGTAGAACTGCTAGGCCGGAGGCAGGCACACAAACGTTACCATGTTAACATGATAAAGTCTTAACATAACAGGGAGGCCCTTGTGCTGAGAATTTGCAATGGGTAGCAGGAGGAGTCTGAGGGGGGCTATGGCTACATCAAGCCAGCCAGCAAAATGCCAAGTTACATAGGGTGATATGACAGTGTAGCACCGTAGTGGGGTCAGCAATGCCAGTGCAGATGGGTTCTCAAACAAGGCATGGGCTAATGTATTCCTATACAGGCTCATTCCTCTCAAGCAACATTTCTGCAGGGTCACTTGGGAAACTAGCTTGAGTCTTCAAATGGATAGAAATGCGATGATGTGAGATATTGGCAGCTATGCCAGGAAAAGTACGGCAATCAATGTGTAACATATGCCAGCATAGCTGGAGTTTTGTAAAGAATTATATGTCATTTGCATATCAAAGTGATTTGTACAGATGCTTGTGTTAACAATGTACCAACAGTGGGTCCTGATGGACAGAAAAGAAATACACGTTTATGACAGACTGTGTTGTAACTGTTGAAATTAATATACTGTAACAGATAGATACTATAAGAGAAGATGTTAATCTCAGTCTAGCTACCTTTGAAAAATAATCAGAAATTAAATTACCAGGTTTAGGTCATAAAGATTGTTTCTTACAGTTCTCACTGTAGCCAGAGATGAAATGTCTGTGAAACATAGGACTAGGAATCCTACTGTATTTTCATTAGGGGGTGAAGTAATTGCTACCCTGCAATTGTGGAAGTTCTGAAATTGTTTTATAGCTTCCAAATGCTGTAACACATCTTAGCAAAGCTCTTTGTGTGCATGGTAACACCTATGTGTGACTCCCCACCACTGGACCAGTAATCAAGAAGCCTCAATCCTCACCACTGGTAACAGTGGGGGATGTACCTTGGGAGGATGACAAGTGCCCTCACAGTATTTCCAGATGTAGCTCTCTGCATCAAGTGCAATTTCCCTTAAGAGCACACAGAGACCACAGTCCGTCCATGGATGGTTTCTCCCTATCCTCCAGATCCCCAATAAGACTCCCCACTGGCACAGCTGTAGAGTTGAGTCCTTAGCCAGGGTTCCAAGCTAAGCCCTCCAACATTTTCTCTGTCTCACCAGTCCTTCATATCCCTGCCCACGTAGCCGACACACACACACTCTTGGAGATTTGTTTACACACACACACACACACACACACACACACACACACACACACACACACACACACACACACACACACACACACACACACACACACACACACACACACACACACACACACACACACACACACACACACACACACACACACACACACACACCTGGGAATGGCTAGCATGGGTTTACTAGCTATGTCTCCTTCTGCCCAGACTATAAGGTTGGTATCACTGCCACCAGAACCCCTTATCAGCTACTTTAAAGCCCTTAACAAAGGGTCTCCAATTTTACTATGTAATATTAATATTAATAGAAATGGTAGTTTGACCAAGAGCAAGGCTATTAGGAGTGGTCCACACAGTCACCAAATAAATATGCAAGTACTCTCAAAACTAAAATACCTCTAGACAGATCAGCTGCAATGAAAGGTTTAAATATATTTAATGATAAATAATAAAAGAGCAAGATATTACTGAATATATATTCACAGTGACATCAGAGTTCAACATCACAGGAAATATTTAAAACAACATTGCAGGACAGTCTCAAATAAATAAAGAAAAATACCTAAACTATGTTTCATTATATTCCTGATAGAATCTAAGAGAATTACTAGAACCTAGTTAACTTACTTAAGACCAAGGCAGATGTAATGAATGGAACTTCTAGTTGTCAGGTCAAAGACAGAATACAGAATGTTGTGTCTCTCCAATAGACTTCTTAAATTAACATGTCAAATATTACTGCTGGGCTAGCTTTCAGACTGAGATAATTTCTTGTCATCTGACTCTATCCCAGGTGAAATCCCCACTGCTGGATGCTAGCAGTATTTAGCAACTACCTGTGAAAATACTAGACCTCAGATCTTTGGCAGATACTGGAAGTCATAAAACAATTGTAACAATTAGCTCCCTCTGAAAAGAATACAGAAAGCTTTTCAGCACAGACATTGTGTCACCTTGCTGAAAGATATCCCCCCGGATTCAGTAATCTTCTGTGCAGGACTAGCTTAGTCCTGCATGGAAGTGACCGTTTAGGAGCAACACTGCAGTGCGTCATGCATATTAATGAAGGTGTGCTGCCTGAGCTCCTAAACGGGCACAGAGCATGGACGAGTACAGGGGGCGTGTCTGAGAGCAGAGGTCTCGCAATATACACACCCCAGCAGTCAAGAACTGCAGATTAGTTAGTTATTAGTTACAATGAGTGAGACTGCTTATAGGGGGTTGCATGCCCCCAGCAACCCTCCCCCCCAAGTTTATAAGAGCAATATTTAAAATATAAAAATATAAACAAGTTATTTTTTTTTTTATCCAGCAGATAAAATTTAACTGTAGGTGTGCGGGTTTGTCCATTGCGTAGCTACATATACTGTAGCTTAAATGGCAGAAGAAGATAAATATCAAGATATATGCAAATGAAGCAGTACTGCAATAGTGTAGTGGTCAGAGCATTCGCCTTATGAACAGTCTTTCCCGGTTCGAGTCTCACTCCAGTATATTACATTTTCCATGTCAAATCACTTTAGGAACATTATTTTTTGTTGCATAACCTACTAAATAACATATCATATATTTGTGAACTGGAGTACTGCATTAAATGCATATATGAGGTGTCATTGTAATAATGTTGTAAAATCCACAGATAAACACGAGTGCCCCATACAGTGTATGTACACATGAATGAGGGATACAAATCGAAGGTATAATGTGTAGTGAATGATAAATCCATAGAGTATCCAAATCCACTACCTTCCCAAGAACCATTATACATTTCTGTCTAAATTAGTATGGGGGAATGCGGGAGTAAGCACTATTAAGCAGTAGTAAGCGAGTAAGCATATTTAAGTAGTAGTAAGCTGGTTTAAGCCCATTTGAGTGGGGGTAAGCAATGTGCACATAGGTTAAGCAATACTGAATATAACTCTCTGTAAGCATATTTAACCAGAAGTTAGCATTGCTTATCGTCATGCAAACCTGCTTATAATTGCTTAAAAGTGCCTTAATCACTTTGTATGCAGCAGCCGCTGTTCTGTCCAGCAACAAAATAAACAGTGCTTGCAGGTCTTGAACCCAGGACCCTGTACACTATAGTCACAGTAGTTAACCAGTAAGCCATCACAGCAGTACATAAGATTGAGGTACCACCAGATCCTCACTATAGAAATATTAAACTTAACATGTGAAAGGAATCTATACACAGTTTTAGGTTGTATAACCTACTACATAACATAAATATGTGAACTGGAGTATTGCATTAAGTCCAGATGTGAGGTGTCATTGTAATAAAGTGTTGAAATCTCCTAATAAACACAGGGACCCCATGCAGTGTACATACACCTGAATCATGGATACCAAACACATATACAACATGTAATGAATAATAAATCAATGCCAAACAACAAATAATTGTTGTTGTTTTTCTTTCAGCTTTTCCCGGTTAGGGGTTGCCACAGTGGAACTCTGGTCCGCTAATGACTGGCAGTCGATTTTTATGGTGCCGAGGTGCCAGCCCGACGCCCAACCTTCAATGAAGGCACGCCCATTCACGCATGTCTTTCAAACGCCACTCAACCGCGGTAGTATGCAAATTAAAAATTAAGCAATGCCAAGCATTGCACAGACCTGCGTACTAGGTAAGTAATGTGTAGGCCAGCTAAATCAGTTCACCTAGTGATATTCCCCTTTAAGCAATGCCAACCTTAGTTAAGCAGGTTTGCCCATAGCTAAGCATTTTCAAAACCATTCAATCATGGCAAAGTGCAGGAAATTGGCCCTATTTAACCCCAACAGGAGGGAATACATCTCATAACTGGATGCAGCTTTCTCCTGTAGGCATTATAATTGGTGTGGGAGAAGGAGTGTGCTTTCGGGCTCAGTGCTGGGGCATCCAGGAGTCCAACGTTATGTCAGGACTGCTTGTTAAAGACCATGACGACAGACTGCTGCAGGACCAGTACCAAGGTTCCCAATATAAATCAGAAGCCTGGGACTGTCTCACCCATGACCTCACCAGTGTCACTGGCATACCTCAAACTGGGGAGCAGGTCAGGCATCACTATGCTGACTTGAAGCAGAGAAAGAGGGAGCTCTTGGATCAGTGGATCTAAGAGACTAGTTGGATGGGGGATGTTCCAGCCATGTGTAAGTATCAGTCTAATATCTGTTTAATAATTGCCAGCTCATGTATATTATGGATAGGTATGGTTAATATTCCCCTTATGACTTTGACAGTGGCAGATGAGCGGGTTGTGAACCAGAAAACCCATTCCTGTAGATTGCAGAGATTGTGTCGAAAGGCAGGTTAGTATTACTCTTGCATGTACTGTCTTAAGAAATAAATCTAAAAGTAGTAGAAAGTTAATTGCCAGTATAAAACATATATTGTTTAAGGCATGAACTGAATACACCAGACAATATGGCAGGAAGAGTCTCATATAGGTTGTATGTAAACAAAAGGTTAACAGCCTGACAATAAAGGTCTAACTGCTGGACTGCCTGTGTTTACCCTGGTATCATATGGTAATGTAGTGTTGCAATCTCTTAACAGTACTGTTGTATTAAACACTGTTACCCACCCTGTGCTACATAAATAAAATGTGTAGGAATGCCTGTATTTGACTGTTGTAATCACAAGAGGTCATATTGTACAAGTGAGAGAGACTTAGACAGAAAAACAGTGAAACAATAGACAACATAATCCAAATAGCACACTCAACTGAGATGTGAACTGTTGTATTTTTAGCACATACAGCCATGGTTTAAATCCTGGGAGTGGTAGTAAGCTGTATGCAGATCTCATACCCCACAACTCTACAGATTTGTCCAGAATGTCCAGTTAATTGGCCCATATCCACTGCCTGTCACCCTGTCCCCCTGGGAAATTAGTGGGATGATCCCAGAAGTTTAGGCAGCAAATAATGACATACAACTGGTTGTCAGACATCATAATTGACAGAAATATATCTATAACAAACCTGTCACTCTAGCAATGCACCAAAATGTTATGAGAGTAATAAGCAAAGTATGTCCCATCTCCACCCCCATGTTGTGAAGCTGTGACCAGAGTGTGTGCAGTAACAGAGAGAGATGTACGTGCATAATAATAATGTGGAATCTGGTAATATGTGTGGCAATATTCAGATAGTGCTAACAAACATTCACCCCACGGGTCTGTCAGATATGAAAACTGTGCCTAGAAATAAAAGATTGAAATCCTGGACTGGTACTGTTTACTGTGGTATTGTATGGCATTGTTAGTGTTGCAGTTTCTCTGAATAATAAGGTATTACTCATCACTGTCATCCACACTGTGCTACATAATAAAATTATCTAGGAAACCTTGTATAAGAGTGTTTTAATTACAAGGTCAGATTGTAAAACCATGGGAGACTTATAGACAGAAATAAAGAAGAGAAACACAGCAATATCTATATAGCACACTCAACTGTGATATATACACTGTTTTATGTTTAGAAGACACAGCCATGGTTCGAATCCTGGGAGTGGCAGTAAGCTGTATACAGAATTATACCCCTCAACTGTACAGATTTGTTCAGAATGTCCAGTTAATTGGCCAATATCTGCTGGCTGTTACCCTGTCCCCCTGGCATATCAGCGTGCTAATCTCTGACATGTAGGCAGCATTTAATGTCATATAACTGACTGTCAGGCCTGTACATATTTGGAAAATGTCTATGAAAACAAACTTGCCATTGTACAACTCACCAAAGGTTTATGGGGAAAATAATCAAAATATGTCCTGGTTTCACCTGCATGTTGTCAAAACATGCCCAAAGTGTGTGCAATAAGAGATGGACAGGTATCTGCATAACATTAACCTGGAATCTGGGAATATGTGTAGAAACAGTCAGGTAGTGTTAACAAACAATACCTCCACAGGTATACCAGGTAAGAGGTATATACTGCAGGTAAAACTCAGTTCATGTATATAGTTGTCTACATCCAACCACTGTCCAAACTAAGGCCATACGGTACTGTAATAATACCTGTACAGATGACAGCACTGACTAGGAAAGTAATGAGAACTACAGGGATATACAAGTTGTTAATTGACCTCTTTCTCTCCCCCACCATATCTGCAACAATAAATGAAATACACAACTCAATCAGTATGTGCACTATTAAATCTACTGTTGGGACATATGTCCTATTGTTTGATAAATATTTAAATTTGTTTCTATGCATGTGCCATGTTGAAATACTCCCACCTTGGTGGCATGCTGCCATCAATGTACCTGCATGTTGTTGTAATGGCCACTGTGGTTACATATATGCTTGTGTTCTGTTTGCTATGCAACTGTTCCATATCTGGTATTTTGGGTTAATGGGAATATCTATGCATGCTGTTATACCTAATCCTGGAATGTGTTGACTATTACTAACCCACATATGCTATAAAATTGAAACACCATAGCACTTTGGGAAGGCTGGTCCCAGCGGACCCACCTCTCCCACCTCATCTGGCCATGGCACCGAGCACCACCACATCTGGGGCCCAGCCTGGGACCTCCTCATATGCTGGTCCTGCACCACCTTTGGTGGAACTACTTCAGGGGATGGGGCTTACCCCTCCCCTGGGAGCAGGTGCAGACAGGACACTGTCACCCATCACCAGGTCCGGGCACTGGTGCCTACCGAGCTCCGCAGTGAGTTTGGAGATCCGTTACACCTGCTTCAGGACCGCGTGGCACAACTACAGGGTCAGACTGCCCCTCCTACTCAGCCCCCAGCACAGCCACATTTGGGGCCATGAAGGTGCAGTGGTGACTACCCATGGGTGGTGACCTCAGTCCCACTGTTTCTACTAGGGGGCTCATGGGCTTCCGTCTTCCAAACACCCATCCTCATCCAAGGTGTTTATCCCCCACATGTGTCATATACCGCAACTGTATGCTGTCTTGTCTGACTTGTCTGTTTTCCAACCCGACCTACCTCACCAAATATACCTACTATCCTTCCCAAAATCCCACTCTCAGCTTAAAAAAAAAAGGACAATCTGTTCCCCAAAAAAAATCTCGTCCCATACATAACTGTCCATTTTGCACATATGTCCACTGGACACATGTAATCTGGTCTAATTAGCTTCACAACATATTATTGCTGTCATCACCCCTCTCTTAGTGGTATGAGTGTCCAACTCTACCTCCAAATCAGTGTATATGCACAGCTGTTGTTGTAGATGAAATGGGCAGCTGTGGGCCTTCCCTACACCCTTCCTGCACATAACTAGCTATTTTCCCTACTGTCCTTCCCTCTGTATGCCCCTTTTTCAGCACTTTCCTATCAACCCATTTTCATTTCTTTTAAACAAATTAGTATGGGGTAAACGAGAGTAAGCACTTTTAAGCAGCAGTAAGAGGGTTTAATCTTGTTTGCGTGAGGGTAAGCAATGCCTACACAGGTTAAGCAACTGAAAAGCTAAATCAGTATAAGAAACTGCAACCAAACGTTAGGAGTGCTTACCTTCACGCAAATCCATGCAAACCTGCTTAAAAGTGCCTTAATTACCCTGTATCCAATGGCCCAGCAATAAAATAAACAGCCTTTGCAAAGCTTGAACCCAGGACCCTGCACACGATAGCCAAAGTGATTTACCACTAAGGCATGTCAGATATACAAAACCCTGATGTTTTCATATCATCCAGCACAGTCATTCAGCAGTACAGTAAATGTATTTATACATGTAGATGTATGTGTGTGTTTGTATGTGTGTGTGTGTGTGTGTGTGTGTGTGTGTGTGTGTGTGTGTGTGTGTGTGTGTGTGTGTGTGTGTATATATATATATATACAGTTTATATATATATATATATATATATATATATATATATATATATATATATATATATATCTATATCTACAGATATATATCTATAGATATAAAAGAGAACATAAATGTATATATGGCCAAAGGCATTGTTAATGGGGGTGAGGGGACTCAACCTAAATACTTCTTGTAAGTATTGATATCACCCCTCCCCCACAGCAAAACAGATCTGCCCTGCAACACAATACCAACTGTTGCAAGTAAAATACCCAGGACTCTACACAAAATGGCCACAAGACATTAACAGTAATCCATCCTACCTGTATGATGTCAGGATGGTATCAATATCATATTATGCAGTACAGTCTAGCTACCATAGAGAATGTACAATGTGGAAGCAATAAACATTCCAAAGATACATATACACACACACATTTATGTAGATACATATATATATATATATATATATATATATATATATATATATATATATATATATGTGTAACTATACATACACACACACACACACACACACACACACACACACACACACACACACACACACACACACACACACACACACACACACACATAGATATGTATAGGAAGATACATATTTAGAGGGTGCACAGCATATTGAACAGCCAGTATTCCTACAGTTGCCACCTTTTCAAATGGACAGTGTATGAGCCATTCATACAAAAGACAATTGTTGCCTGAAACATTTGCCCACAGAGAAGTCAAAGGATATGACACCACACAAAGGTCTGCATACATAAGAAAGTTTTATTTGTGTACTATTACAGTTGTATATGCCATGTCATATAGCTGTTAAGACTACATACTAACTGAGCAATGCAACTCTCAAGCAGATCATTTTATACAGTAATCTGAAAGCATAACATATGTTGCTGTCCAGGCCAAGGCCATAAAGTGGTACAGCAGTAAAGAAAGACTGGGCCAGAGGATAACAATCA